>NC_034409.1:82994828-83253461 GCF_002078875.1 Numida meleagris
ACAAACAGTTAACATTCCAGTGAACTGGGCATATCTAGCAGAAAAGATACTTAGAGGGACTGAGAAGCTTAGCAATGTATATATCTCCTTTTTCTGTCCAAATCACTTACACAATTGGTATTATCTGTAACACAAAAAATCAAGTCAAAACAACCCAAACAATGATCTGCAATAGTGAGACCAATGGTCTTGAGATGTCTATGCAGTCTTCTCACAGCAACCCAAGCAACACCCCAAAATTTGATATTTAGAACAAGACGTGCACTTTTATCCTATTTTGTCTTGATTCATTGATCTAATCAGCTAACAACTGTTTTCCTCTGGTTGCAACTAGCACAATATATAAATTATCTAAATGTCTCTCCGTCTGCAGAATAATGACCAAATAACTACTTTACTGAAGCACTCCTTACATGTAATCAAAAGATACAATCACTGCACAAATAACAAGGGATCGTAGAGACCCATGTTTTGATCAGAATTCGAGTTCAGATATCACTTTTCACTTGAATCTTCCAAAGCCTTAATTCTGCTGTTCAGTTACCTTAATCTCCCAGCACTATTAATGCTCAATGGCTCTGCAGAGAGATTCCAGCAAACAATTGACCAAAGGCAACTTTTCTGTAGAGTCCTAGGACATTTTTCATCCACCTGTACTTGTATGGGCTGTCACCTGACAGTACTCTGAAGAAAAACGGACTTAAGTAAACTGAATTCCTTGTTCTAATTTTGCACAGAGAAAATGCATAAACATACATAAAGCGGTGGAAAAATCTAGTCTCTGTGTATTGCTCCTCTTTGCTACATTGTAGGCCTTCTTCCATTTCTAAGACAGGTAAGACTGCTGGTGAAAGCTTTCAAGCCCACAGAAACCTAAAGAAATTCCTGGTAATAGTGATTTCTCTCAGACTTTTAGATATCCCTAAGCTTTAGGAATTGAAAATTTAAGACCAGGTCCCTTCTGTATGAACTTCTAGCAGTATTCAATGAGCCACTAACCAAATCAGTAAATGATTCTTTTTCCTATGGTTTTAAAACTTGTGGGACATTCTTAAGAGCAGCTAAAGCTTTTTCCACCAATGGACAAGTATACTGCATATGCAATATACAAAAGGAGTAAATCTGACATGCTAGGATATATTCAGCCATTCCAAATAACAGGCCTGGGTATAAAATCCTTTACAGAAAAATGGAGGGGACAGTCTTGCTACTTGTTTAAAAACATTTTAAGTTTACTTCTATATCGCTTTAATATTCCACTGTGAATTCCTCAAAAACTCCAGCAGATACAACAGATCTCAAAACACTCACAGTTACTCAGGGGAGTGTGCACTCCTCAGTTAAAATGGCAAATCAGAATCAACTCTCTATTTAACAACACATTGCTGTGTCTTCTGAAAGGCTGCCTGCATGTCAGGAGAACTACACTGAAGAGAGGTATCATTACCAGCTGAGATTGGTAGCATTTCTGGCATGCCAGATGTTTTGGACCTTGAAGAAAGAAGCTTCGTTTAATCTACATCTGAAAAGGTAATTTTCCGTTAATAGGTTTATTTACCCCAGAGCTACTACATAGAGCACGTAACTCAGAAGACAAAATTTGCATTGCTAAAATGGAAGTAGAAAGAAATTTGCTTATAAGCTAGCCTGGAATGACAATGTCTCATGAACTGTTGGTTGGTGAGCATGTCAGTGTGGAAAAATATCACTTAATCATTCATATTAGCGAGAATTCTTATTATTGCTTATGAATCTTAAAACATGTATTAAGATTTGTAGGTAGTAAGATAATACCTTTTGATCCAGAAGGCAGACAGAGTGCCAGCTAATATAAAGCCAGTCAAAACAACCTTTTCACGGAAATATTACACAGAAATGTATGTTAAGCCCCTTCATTACCTCCACAGGTCAGTGCTCAAAGCATTTGAAAAAAACCAGAGAAAGGTAGGCCTTCAGATGGCAACCTCAATAATGAGAAAACCAAAACCAACCAACTAAAACCCATCCCAAGGACTCTCTATCCCCCATCTATAAAGATGAATGACAAGTGCAGATGAGAATCTGGTTAACTGTAGCAATAAATGGTATGAATTACTGGGACGGTGACAACTAAAACAAGGGAAATGTTCCAAAAACAGCAGTAAGGATAAAAATGGAAAGTAAGTCATTAAAACTAAAACAAGTCAACTTATCAATTTTACCCAGTGCTGTTTCTACCAAATGAGGTTCTGTGGTAATTACAGGCATGGTTATCTCCAAATCAGCAGTAAATCCAGCTGCAGAAAAAAATGCAAATACATCTAAGAAACAGTTGCATGTAAATAAATTAAGGAGGAAGAACTGAGGAAAAGAGAGAAATTTCAACTTCCACGGCTCTGTAGAAGTCAAAATGTTTTGTTTTTGTTTTTTAAACGAACCTTCTTTTTGCCTGAGTATCTTAAATACCTTCACTAACTACATGGCTGAAGGCATTTTCTTATTTTCCCATCAGTGACAACATTTACAAAGGAACTGAAAATCAATGTGTGTGTGTGTGTGTGTGTGTGTGTGTGTACACATTATAAATAGGTTTGCCTTAAATAGCATCTGAAAAAAATGGGCCCACAACTTATACCAGATCTGTCCACGAAGGTAAGAATTCTTCACCAACTCCAGGAAAACAGCTGTAGGTCCAGGAGTTAAAAGTCTCTCTATGCCATTTCATTAAGCCACTTATCTCTGCACAGTTTCTCAATTTTAGTTCAATTCAACTTGCTCCTACATGCCCCATATAAAAGAATTAAGTAATTTGACTTAAAATCATTACCTGGGACTAGGAGGCTTTATAATACTCTGCAGCAAATCTGAACTCCTAAAAACTGTATTGGGATGCCAGAATCCAGTTTATCATGCAGCAGAGAACTTAAACTACAACTTTATTACTGTAAGTTTACAGCAATGAACTGCTTCCTTTCCCCTCACCTCCTTATATCTTGTCATCATTGCTCTCGCTTCTCATGCATATACATTCTCATGTTCAAACAAAGCCTAAAAATGCCAAGTATCATCACATACCAAAAGCTCCAGGAAAGAAAAACAACCCATCCCTACAGCTGTAGTCCACAGCGAGCTAAGTTAGAAAGGTCTGGACTGAAATGTGTTTACTTGTTGTTTTTAAGTCAACGTACAGAAAAAATCACAGCAAACTGTGTACAGGAAAATGTCTACTGACAGAAAGAAAGTGAGAAAGAAAACATTGATTTCTCATCAGAAAGTATATCTTAGTTGACAGTAATAATATTCCACCTTCCAAAATTTACATCTTCTCTTGATGAATTTTTTAGATCAGTACTGCCCTACTCAGCTGTGCATGCTAGTTGCAGTCTTGCTTTTCATCTGTGTTGTGCTTGTCCCAAGAATTATGACACTGCTATAGGATTTGAAAAACTAAGACATACTGCAACATCCAATGCAGGCAGTACGGAATAATTGTATGAAATCATTAATAGTAGTAAATTTTCAGCACAAGAAATACACAAAAAGAGATTATGCTTCTAAAATAATATTAGCATAATTTACCAGTGTCTGTCATTTCTGAAGCTGTAAAAGTTTGAGGAGTAGAAGTAACATGAAGAAAGCCATGTGATGCTGGAAAATAAAAACACAAATCATGCTGCATTGTTTTAAAATGACAAGAACCATCTGCAACAGCATCATATTTTATGAGCTGAAGAACCTTTTAGCTAGTATTTAACATATTAAGTCTTCCAAAAAGGCAGACTCAAATATACTATAATCAATTATGACTTAAAAACAATTGTACTTATTTCCAAAATTATTCTTAATAATGTATAGGCGTGTAATGCAACTGATGATCAAACTATCACAAAATCACTCAAGAAGTTCTGAGTTTCGAAGAAGAACAGCTCAAAGAATAAAGAGAACAAATTATGAATAAAAATTAGAAGATTAGTACGGTATGGAATCTTTGTCTAGAATTTCAAGGGTCAAGCAGGAGGATGTCCTGGTGCTGAAACTGGAGAAGGAGAAAGAAAAGATGCCAAAGCAAGAATGAAACATATGAACTGTTTTTTGTCAGGCATGTGAATGGCTGTCACTTCCAGTCAATCTTCCCTTTAGTAATCGACTTCCTCAAAACATATGCATCTGGCATTACACTGTTGGCATGTTAGTGAAATCTTTCCAGCTGGCTCTTTGTACATTTTTTTCTTTTGGATAACTGACAGTGGCCCCACATAAATAACCTATTCTTGCATCCAAATTTCCTCATCTTTAAAATAGGAGTAGTATATTTAGAGATATTTTCTAAACATCAAGTAGCCAATTTACTCAGAGTGTGGTGAGATCCTGACACAGGCTGTCCACAGAAGCTGTGGATTTCCCATCCCTGGAATCATTTAAGGCCAGGCTGAATGGGGGCCCAGGGCAGCCTGATTTGGTGGGTGGCAGCCCTGCCTAGGGCAGGGGGGTTAGACCTAGATGACCTTTATGGTCCCCTCCAACCCAAGCCATTCTACAATTCTACAAATGACAGAGTCTTCAGTAGCATGTTTTTATAGTTTCAGTTTTGAGATCAGGGCGTTTAGGAATTGGTATGGCTATATTCATATATGAAGGCTAAAGGAAGGCCTATGCTTTCAAAACAACCAACCAAATAAAAAAACTCATCCACAAACCAGTAGTTCAGTTATAATTTCATACCAAATGTCATAAAGAAACCTGTAATTTGATATAGCACTTCCATATCTGTAGTTATTCTTCATTATGTCAAACTTAACAAACAGTTTAACAAGAGGCAGTATGTCTTTTCTGAAAATTCCTAACTGTCAAGAGAATTAATCTGATGAGAAATCATTACCAGATTTTGTGGGTTGCACTTCTGTGGTACCAGATGTTTTGGATCTTGACGAAATAGGCTGTGTTTCATCAAAAGCTGAAAAAAGAATGAGCTTAAACTGCTGAGACCTGTGACTTCATGAGTTAGCATAAGACAGCTTTGTGAAGGCTGTGAAGTTCCAGATGATGCTAATGCAAAGCATTATGGACCAAAAGTGAGGTGCAAGACAACTGTGTAATAACAACAGGAAATAATGGCTCGCAATACAGTCTTCAGGCCTTGCAATTAGAATTCCACATGACAAAAAGAATGAAATTTTACCTTATTAAATTTTGGAGGATAAGAGATGCAGCTTTACAATAAGAAGCGAGAAAAGAATAAGATATGACAACATTGTCTTTATGAGGTCAGTTTTTAAGCCAGTAACAAATGTGCTTTTCAGATGATTAGACAGACAAAAGTGTTGAATAAGCAGCTTGATGTGAATGCTGGTAGCCAAGATTCTAAAGCAAATCTCAAAATTACCATTTGCAGATCTAAGTTATACCAAGATAATGGAAAAATATGGAAATAGTCCACGGATTACCTATCTCCATCTCTCTGGTATGTGCTGAAGGTAGAGATATAGATTTCAAGGTTGGACTCTGAGTAGCTAAGAGCAAACATGAAAACAAGTTAAGATATCCAGGCAGACAGTCTCCTTGTAAGAGGCATGAAATTTAATTTTAGCTGTAACTATTAAGTTTTTATTTGGCTTGAACCTTTGTTCTCACAACTGTTTTTTTACTGTATGCAAAATTTAGCATACATCTAATCAGGTTTTCATTCACAACCAAGAAGCTACAACCCAAACACATCTGAGGCAGCATTTGCAAGTGTGTATCAACTAGCTCCTACTACATTATGCGTAACTAAAGATGAAAGGAGTAAGTAAGATGAAGTCAGTGAATAACCATGAAAGTGAGAAAACATGATCTTTAATTTGTTGTGATGTAATGAGTAGTACTACAAGACCTTCAAGATGTTTCACTTAGAAATATAGGTGATCTCAAGAGAGCTTGTGTGCTTTAATGAAAACAAGGAATCAAGTTGGAATTAGGTATTCTTACCTAAAGACTAACATAATTGAGTTCCCATCATGTGTGGGTTTTACAGTAAGAAATAAGAAGCAGATTCTATTAAACCATGTCTACAGCCCCCTAAGTACATTTATTTTCCTTAAAAAAATCTGTACTTGTCACTAATGCCTACTTTATAATATATATGTAAGAGAAAAATTCCATCTGCATTTTCAATTGCTCCTTATCAATATGATTTTTTTTAATGGAGTTACACCAGAATTTTAAAGTCAATCTTCTCTGAGATCGAGAAAAATATTCAAACAAAAAGGTGTAGGGATCAGTTTGAATGCAGACAATATCAATATATGACAAAAAAATGAACAGACTTTTGTTTCATATATTGAATCTGCTTTCTCATTTACTTTCAAACCAACACATCATATTAATAAATATTATCTCAGGTTACTATGTAATGATTTTGATAGAGCAGAAAATAATACAAACAAGCCGTATGATTCACAGCTTTTGTCAACAAAAGCTTCCTTTTATTCATTTACATACTGTAAGAGCCATGAGAGATCTCCCAAAGGCATCAGAAGAGTGGAGCTATGTTAACAAAGCTATCTTTTCAGAAATGTTTGAATTCAAAATACACTGACCACACAGAAAATTTATAAAGTAGTGGGATATGTCTCCCTCTGGTACAATCTTGATAGAAAAACAAAGGAAAAATTCTTCTGAGGAACTAGGACAGAATATAGGTCATGCACTTTAGCTTCAATAACTAAATTTTCTTTTTTTTTCCACTGATTTTATGACCTTTGGTGATCACAACATGCAGAGGCACAGTGCAGAGAAATTTCCCACATATGATTCCTGCAGTCACTCTCAAAGAGTATCTCTGAGTTCAACACTGACTTCACTGGGAGCACAGATGCTCCACATGATCCAGTGTCAGGGTCCAACCTCTCATAATTAAATCCCAGGTTTTGCTACATGGTGGAAATGGATGGTATCAGAACAAGACCAGAATAAATACTTGAATTTAACATGTATTTTGCCTCAACTGTTATCACTTTATCTTTACCACTGACACAAACATAGGATTAGATTATTCTCTAGTAAGCAAAAATACTTCCTTTTCCGTTATAATTTTCAGGCTTTAAACTACAATTCTGTCAAACCTGTTCATAAAATGGTAAAGGACTTTTTATTTTTAATGCTACCTCTAACTATGTTTAATCGAACTTACTTCAGTACAGTGAAAATAAATATGAATCTCTAACACCTCAAACACATGTGGAAAAGAGCTGTCAAATACTGTAACAAATCAACAGCAAATTCTCAAGATCATTCAAATTGTACTGCTTGGTTCAAATAAGCACTTCAAGAAATTAAGAGCTCATCCTGGAAATGATTTTAAAATTTGGCAGAGTGCATTAAGTACATTGTCTAAATAAATCAGCATTATTACATGATAAATTCTCATCCAGGGCCTAGTGAAATACAAATCTATACTGACACTAGGTCACTCGAGTTAACTAATGAAAAGAAGGTCACAGTCTGTAATGACATGGGTGTAACTGTGCAGCCCTGTAATATGGTACTGCCACTGTTAGTAGCAGGCCATAAGCTTTATACTGAGTTCAGGACTGAGACTAGTCAGGTTTGCTCTACCCAAACTCTCCCTTGATCTGCCTACAGCTTTGTTTTAATTTGGATACGCTGTGACAACTTCTCCAATTGATGAGGTGACCACATCTATTTTTTTTTTTTAATCTTTTGATCATCTTTGTGTGGTACTACGATGTACCAATACAGTCGATGTATATATTTTTTCAGTTGTTGATTTATGTTTCAACAAGGCATCAGCTGCCATCATCATACCATAAATAAAAGTTATAAAAGTTAGCTCATGTATCCTTTTATTCTTTAGAAAGCATGAATCCAGAGCAACCTGTCACTATAATAAAACAAAAACAGACTGAGAATGAAAGATGCAACTTGCAGATTTTGTGAAGAAAAAACTAATGGCTTCAATAGATTAAATACAGAATATTATTGCAGTTGAAGTGTTAAAAACAAAAAAAAATTAGATAATTCAGATAATTTTACACAGAATTTTACTTAGATTTACAAACAAAATAATTACCAAGTTCTGTCAATGGACTTTTTGGAGCATCAAAGATTCTGGATCCAGAAGGAAGTGGATGTATTTCATTAGAAGCTATGATAAAAGAAATAATCAAGGCTTTATTTAATAAAGAATATTGCAAGACACAGTATGGAACTATATTTTGTCTTATAAACCATTCTGGAAACCAACAATGTTTACCAATAACAACAGAAAGGAGTTCCATCCTGGGGAAAAAATGAAACAGCAAATGCAATTCTGCCCCTTAAAAGATGTGTGGAATCTGAATAAAATCATCATTTCCCCTAATCATAATATTAAGAGTCATCAATTAGACAAAGCCAGTAATGAAAATCCATCCGTAACTATGATCACCTAGTTTGAAATTAAGCAGTGACGCATCTTGATTAAATTTCATATCTTCATCTTGAAAAGCATGTTAGAAAATGGGCAAAGTTAATTACGGTAAAAAAGTAATTAAATGTTAGTTTGAAAATGATATCGATGTTTCAGCTACAGTAAGCTCTGGAAACCTGCTTGTAACTGTAATAGACAAAAGAGACAGTGACATTATCATGAATCAATAGGAATACATAAAAACAACATTATTGAGAAGCACTGGCAGTCCTCTTCATGCGGAACATCTGTATTTCTGTGCTAGAGAAAGCTCTGTCTTCTCCTTTAACACTCATCATCCTGTATTTATACCATTTTTGCTTTAGGAAATCTAATCCAAATTAAGTATGTATACATATACATAACTTGAAGTTTGTGTTCATAATTTTGTGTAGTTTTGGGATTAAAACTAAGGCAACACAACCAACATTGGAGATCTTAGAAATCTGAATGCAAGAAGAAACACATGAAATCTCTGAAGTAATGAGATATCTCTAAAGACAAAGAAACAAACAAAAACAACAAAAAAAATACAGCTCTTTTTTTTTTCTCCAGGTCAAACACAAATGCATGTAAAATTTTCCTTTTGCATCACTGTTGATGTTATCTAAATGAATCTGTCGTCAGAGGAAAACCAGTGCATCTGCAATTTCCCATCTAACACTGAAATAATTTTACTGGTGGGATTTTTATGTGATGTCAGATCACACACAGAGAAAGCAATACTTTGAAAAACAAGATTGAATCACCCAGTGAAATCTGCTAGCAATAATCATACACAACAACCACAGCTCAGTCAGTGCTAGATGCATTCGGCTTTACATGTCATCTGTAAGTTGCTGGAAGCACAAAAGGGAACAAAAAATTTCGATTAGGACTTCCTTTGATGCTACTCAGTAGAAGGAATACAGTAGAAAAATTCTTCTGAAAACGAAAAAATACATTTACTGTATATAGAAGGTAAAAAGTGGCAAAATTAGTTACCCAATATGCTTTGAGTTTGCAATTCAGGTTTAGGCGTTGATTTAAATTCCTTAGGTCCATGTTTTTTCTCAACCTGAGCTAGAAAAAAAGAGGCTTTATTTAATTTTGAATCCCTCTAAGCATTTCTGCTTATCTACTGCCCAAAGCCCACTGCTTTTTTAATCACTATTCTATGTCACCTGATTAGCATATTTTTTGCAGCAGTTTAACTTCATCATAATTCATTTTTGTTTTCACTTGTGAATTCCATAAGAACTGGATTAATTCTGTGGCAGTTTTACATAAGCAAAAGAAAAATGTTGGTCAAAAAGACTTAGAAGCTCAAACAGTACTTCTGCTACAGGCTCCCAAGTTTCATTCATAGAACACAGCATAACAGAATTGTTACATCACGGAATGTATTTACAAATATTTTCTCTGCTACTCTGGATTTTTTTTTTTTAATCATTCTAATGCAAAAATCATAAAAAAAAAAAAAAGGATTCACCTATAATACCTTAGCTCTTCATTTTATCCAGTGATAGTAATATAACAATCTTTTGATTTTATTTACTCTTTTGTCTACTTCTACATCTTCACAGTAAAGCATGGGCAGCTAATCAAACAGCCATTCAACCATAAACTGAATTGCTAACTATATTTTAATACACTAGTGCATAATTATACTCCCTGTTTTGCATAATATTTAATTCTTTAGGTATGTAAGCCAATATCACTTTTTTCTTCCATCTTGTCAGAAGTCCTTTAGTGTTTAATCAGTCATAAAGGACACGTGAGCAAAAATCTCAGATTATGAAATGAGAACAGTATGGAACACAGGATGTTAAGTTCTCAGCCTAAAATGTGGTGAGACCATTAGTTCCTTCCAGAAAACAAATTACGCAGTATTTAGCACATGTTGGTATTTACAGGAGATAGTGGTGATTAGTTTTAATCTAGCATTACATTTTAGTCTTTATTTAGTTTAAGATCACTTTCATTTTGAAATGGAGTAAAAGAGAAGTTATTTTTGCTTGTTCCCCTTGTTCTCCATACTTCTTTCACAATCCATTAAGCATGCTTCAGGCAAGAACAGAATGGGTAAGTGTATAAGCCTATTACTTCATTTCCTGAAGGAAACCCTCTGCTTTCCAGCTTGTGAATAGCTGGATAGCTGCTACTACAGTTACAAACTTTTTGCTATTTTCTGTTTTGAAGGATTGTGTGTTTCAGCGTCTGAAACACACGTGCTGCTTCATTAGGACCAAATTCAGCTTCTGCTAAGTCAACTATGGTGTTATTACTGTCATCACTGGAAAGAGATTTACTTCTACAGAGAAGTTAAAGCAGTTAAAGTTCATATCTCTATGAACTCTGTAGGAGAAAATTCACCCATGAAAGACCTTGAAAGATAATGGCAGCAACAAACAAACCCCAACAAATTCCTCAGAAGTGCTTCAAAAGCAATCATTTCTGCTTAAATGTAACCATGAAAGAAAAGCAAATACAGATATTTAAACATCATTATGATTTTTTTAAGAAGTCGTTTGGCTTTCATTCCCATGAAGTGTGACCCTTGGCAACCAAATTAGCTGAGCATGTCTAAAATTGGGATAAAAGAAACGAGGCTCTCTGTTTTGCACAGAATGTTGTAGAAATGATGTGAAGTAATTTTGTAAAAAGAGGTACAGGAAGCAGAAACATTAAGCCTTAAAGTTTAAAATAGAGGAAAAGAGTAATTCACTTAGAAATACTTCCAACTTTTCCCAGGAATTAGGTGAAGTAAGTTTAATAATTTCCTGGGATGGCTCAGCAGTAGCTGCAAAATAAATGATAAACAAAACCAAGTAAATTAAATTAGTTTATTGTCACAGAATGGAATAGAGCTAGAACACATTTTCCAGCATTTCTCTCAACTCTTTCACTCATGATCCTCTCTTCCTCCCCAGACTGAATTTGCATATTGTGATGGAAGCAGCGTTCTCACTTTTTCTGATATCCCACGTGAGCACATGGGGAAGCCTTCAGAGGCCAGAAGGAGGAAGAACTTGAAAAGAACAGCAACACAGGAACTGCTACTACTAAAAATTATCCCTAGCTTGGATTCACAGGTGGTCCATTTCAATTCAAGTCTGTTCTCTGTTTCACAAACCTGCTTTGATATATTTCTGGTACAACCCCTAACAAGAAGAAATAATCTGCTGGCTTTTTTTCTGAGTTGGTTCTTCCACGTCCTACACAAATGCACTGATATTTCTAACCATTGATCAGCTACAATTTCCCTGCCAAGTTAAGAAAACGTTCATGCTTGATTCAACTGAGAGAATTTTAAAGTCTGAGAAAAAAATTAAAAAACATTATGTAGTAGTATTCTTTTTAGAATATAATATTCCTAAGTGGAAAATATGAAGCAACTTAGAGCTTACTGACTAGTCTTTCTGTGAAAGTGCATGCCAAGGGAGGGTAGGCCTGAAATTAAGAAAACGGTGGGATGTATGTCTGACAAATACACACAAAAAAGTTATTGACCCACACAGAACAGAACACACCCTTTGGCAAAGGCTCGCTGTAAGAGTGGCCCAGCTCATGGAGCCTTTCAAATAGTTCTGCTTGCTGAAACACTCTAAGCTCCTTTATTCCCTTCTTGAATGACAGAGATCACACAGTTCCTTTTAAATGAACATTCTGATGCCACTTCTGGCACCACTCCTTAAACGTTTCACATCAAATAATTACTATGTCTTACTTTACAAAATCCAGTATGATTTTAAAATTGGTAAGTCCAAACAAAATATAATGAAAGAGATCCTAATCCTAAATCCAAATGTGTCTACATGTTACCCTGTCTCTCAAATGCAGCCCTTGCAAAAGGCTGGTGCTCAGATCTCTCACTTTAGTTGCTTGTGCAAGTCTGGCTTAAATGCATAACTATTCAGGTTATTTTTGCATAGGCAGCAGTTAGACATAGATTCCACTCAGAGAACGTCTGTTTAATTTCAAAGGATGCACTCTCACTTCCCTGTTTCCTACTGTCATTTTCCCCTTTAAACTGAAATACTGTAATCACAATGAATGCATTCTTCAATGTAATGAGTGTGAAACTCCTGAAAAATCTACTTTAATATTAGACCTTGGTGCTGTGATCAACAAAGTATAAACAAACGGAAAAGTCACCAAAGGAAAGGAAATATGGAAGCAAAACCACAGAAAAAGCAAGAAGTAGTAGATTCAAAATATTCTAAGTGTTTCAGTAAAAAACTAACACTACGATAGCAATACAAACGTGTGTAGTTGTAACAAACAGCTGACAGCCTGGTGGGAGTGTATTATAGACCACCTAATCAGGTGGAAGAGACAGACCAGGCATTCTAAAAGCAGCTGGCAGAAGTTGTGTGATCACCAGCCCTTGTTCTCATGGGGGACTTCAAATTCCTTGATACATGCTCGAAATATAATACAGCACAGAAGATGCAGTGTAGGAGGTTTTAGAGTGTGTGAAAGGTAACTTCCTCATGTAGCTGGTAAGAGAGCCTGTCAGGGGAGGTGCCCTGCTAGACCTGCTGTTCATGAACAGAGAAAGACTGGTGGGAGATGTGGAGGTCGGGAGCTGTCTTGGGCAAAGTGACCACAAAATGAGAGAGTTCTCTATTTTTCATGAAGTCAGGAGGAAGGTCAGTATAACTGCTTCTTTGAACTTCCAGAGGGTGGACTTTGAACTGTTCAGGACACCGGCAGGGAGGGTCTTTTGGGATTCAGTCCTGAAGGGTTAAAGGGTCCAGGAAGGCTGGTTGCTCCTCAAGAAGGAAGTCTTAGAGGCACAGAATTGGGCTGTTCCCCCTGTGTCATAAGATGAGATGAAGGGGAAGAAGACCAGTGTGGGTGAACTTCAGGAGAGAGTCTACCTCCTGTGGAAGAAGAGACGGGCAACTTGGGGAGAGTACAAAGAAGTTGTTAGGACATGCAGGGAGAAAATTAGAAAGGCAAAAGCCCAACTTGAACTCAACCAAGCCACTGTAGTAAGAGACAACAAAAAAAATCTACATATATATTTACAATAAGAGGAGGGTTAAGGAGAATCTCCATCCTTTACTGGACGTGGCAGGGAAAGTGAACACTGAGGATAAGGAAAATGCTGAGGTTCTCAATGTCTTCTTTACATCTGTCTTTAAAAGACAGGCCAGACATCCTTGGGGTACTCTAACCACTGATGTGGAAGACTGGGGTGGGGAGCAGAATAAAATCCCCACAATTCAGGTGGAAACAGAGACCCTCAGTAAGTTTGCAGATGACACCAAGCTTGGAGGAAGTGTCAATCCACCTGAGAGTAGGAAGGTCCTTCAGAGGGATCGGGACAAGCTGGACTGCTGGGCTGAGGCCAGTGGGATGAAGTTCAACAACACCAACTGATGAGTCCTGCATTTTGGCCACAGCAACCCCAGGCAAGACTACAGAACTGGGGCAGAGTGGCTGGAAGACTGTGCAGAGAAAAAGGACCTGGGGGTGTTGGTCGATGCTCAACTAAACATGTGCCAGCAGTGTGTCCAGGTGGCCAAGAAGGCACTGCATTAGAAACAGTGTTACCAGCAAAAACAGGGAGGTGATCCTCCCTCTTCACTCAGCTCTGGCGAGGCCGCACCTTGAGTACTGCGTTCAGTTTTGGGCCCCTTACTAGAAGATATCAAGGTACTGGAGCTTGTCCAGAGAAGGGCAACAAAGCTGGTGAGAGATTTAGACCACAAGTCTTATGAGGAGTTGCTGAGAGAACTGAGATTTACTCTGGAGAGGAGAAGGCTCAGAGGAGACCTTACTGCCCCTCTACAACTCCCTGAAAGGAGATTGTGGAGAGGTGAGGATCAGCCTCTTCTCCTCGGTAACTAGTGATAGGATGAGAGGGAATGGCCTCAAGTTGCGCCAGGTGAGGTTCAGGTTGGATATTAGGAAAAATTTCTTAGAAAGAGTGGTGATGCATTGGAATGAGCTTCCCAGGGAGGTGGTTTAGTCAACATCCCTGGAAGTGTCTAAGAAACACGTAGACCTGGTACCAGGGAACATGGTTTAGTGGGCAATGTTTGTGGTAAGAAGACAGTTGGATTAGATGATCTTAGAGGTATTTTCCAACCTTAATGATTCTATGATTCTAAATGGCTATATACCACTTGCTACTGAAAGGACTATAATTGCCAATTAGTACCATGCATAATGAAACACAGTTCCAACTTCAAAAAAAAGATAATTCTGTGCTATGATGATTAAGTTTGTAATTAAAATTACTGTCTACCAGATACATAATACCAAGGACAGCAAATGGAGTGGGCTGATTCTCTCCCTTCAAGGTGATGTATCAATTTCTGTGTCAGATTTCACACTGTTTACTTGATTAATCAGTAAATTCTAGCACAAGGAATAGTGTATTTTGATTAGAACACAAGCTTGAGGACTAGGATTTTGCAGGGCAAATGATTACAGAAATATATGCATTCAGTTTTCACTTTCACAAAACAGTTAGTTCCGTAAAATATATTTGTAAACTGCATGTTCTGGAGTTATGCAGACAAAACAAATTATTTCATAAGATAACTGTGTAACTCAAGTGCACAAGAGATCTCAAACTGTAAAGTATCCCTATATTTCCAATTAAAGTCTAGTTGCTCATTAAACACATGCTAAATTTCTAAAGTTTAGTGCCTACTTTAATAACAAATTCCTGTGAAGAAGCATTTTTGTTTCCCTCTTAATATTCAGCATGAATATTTCATATTAAAGTTTTGCAAGAAGAAAGTTACAGTCAAAACTAGAATTTGGCAAATACACTTATAGAGTGGAAAATAAAAATCAGCAAATATTTTCCAGAGACTGAAAATAATGGATTGTTTCATCTAAGAAATGGTTAATAATCATTACAAGCTTTTACTGGCCAATTTCATCCCGTATCTCTTTTACTTCCTACCTAATATCTGGGAATGCAAAAGTCTTGCAAAACTGGAAAGAGGTATTTTTTACTTTTTTTAAATTAAAGACTGAGTCTGTCAGCCAACATGAAGTACTGGAATAAAATAAACGCAGATGTATTTAAGGCCAGTATCTCTGTGAACTGTGTGATGCCAAAAGAACAACATACTACATCACTGTGGTGACACAGGCAACATGTAATAGATGGGATATAGTAATATCAGAAGGTCACATAACTGAACAAAATCAAATCAAACCTTTGTCATATTTATTTCTCAAATTCTTTTTCATTTTAAGTCTTGCTACCATTCAAGCCTCCTTTCTCCCCTTTCAGTGAAGAAACTGGCAAAAGCTAACTATTGTCTCTAATGACAGCAGACCGAGACTTTAGGTTCAGTTACAGGATGAAAATCAGACTCCAGAAAATGGAAAGAGGCATAAGACTTCTTAAACAATTCAGAAATGTGAGTCAAAAAAATCAGTCAAGCTTCATCATTTGTTATTGAACAATATAGCTCTCTCCAATCTTTTTGCCTTTGGATTGCAGATGTTAAAATGCAGGGTTTTACTTGCCATACAACTTAATAAAGTAGTTTGCTTCCATTATACATTGGTTATTAAGGAAATGAAGGGAGTAAATCCTGTGAGATTAAATTTTTATTCTCACAATTTTGAAGAATGTAACAAATTAGCATCTGATCACACCCTTTTAAATAAGTGATATTTTTTCAGCCACAAATAGATGATAAAAACGGAAGTCTTTCACATACAATTTAATATACATTTGGTGAATATATGACCTTTAATATGAATCTAGAATTGAATTTTATATTCCTTGCTTTATATTCCCCTGCTTGTGAATAGCTTCCACTAACTTTAGACGTACCAGTAAGTCCACAGAGTGTGGTCATGATTAATGTTTTCAAAACTGAACTACAGTGGCAAATCATGCTGTTAGCCCGGGCATCTCTAAAATAGAGCCTGTGAACTGTGACTGAGGTGAAACCTCAATGTCACATACACATTTTGCACTAGTGAGCTCTTATTCCTCATTTTCTTTCTAATTTATTTCATGAAAGCAGAAGTTCAACATGCATCACAAGATTACTTTTGTTTTGCAATTTTTCACAATTTACAGTTGTGAAATTTACAATTCTAATTCTAGTATATAGATATATTTTACTAACCTAACATTTGGAGTATCTGAACCTTTGCTCCAAAATTAGTCAGAATTTTATCTACATTTTATTCTATGTATCACTCACAGCTACTAACTCAGCTTCATTATGCTTCTGTCTTCCAACTACTGCATTTAACTGCAGAGTAAGCAACGTAAAAATGAATTTAATTTCAGTTTATATCTTTGGCAAAGATATTCAATAGAGTTTCTGAAAACAGAATACTTAGTACCTGGGAGGGACTGTGGGGAGATTTCTTGAACTTCTGGTGTTTTGGATTCAGCAGGCCATACTTGGGTTTCATTCTTACCTAAAGGGGCAAACACATTAGAGAGTTACAGCAAAGTGCATCTGCTCTTTTCCACTACAGATTTATCTTTGTCTCACTTCAGTCTGCCAAAGTAAACCAACACGGCTAAATGTGGAAAGCTGAATACGTTTAGGAATCAATGAACTTCCACTACACAATGAGTACAAGCATCTGCCTAAAGATGTTAAACGCACATGTATTTGTAGTATTGTTTTATTCCTAAAAGATACTTTGAAAATAGCATTTGCAGCAATAAATTTAATGCTTTCTGAGTTATTACTTTCACAGCGCAAAATAGTTTTCAGTATTTTTCACTTGTCTAGCATTTCAACATTAAAATTGTTAAATACTTTTTAAAATTCAAAGATATAGTATAGGTCTAAGGATTTTATAAGAACAGTCAAATAAATTTTCAAATACTAGAGTGACAGATGTGTGCTTGTGTTTCCTTTACCTTATTTCTGTCAATTATAGTGGTGGGACAACATCCTTTCATTTCAACAGATATACATACAGTAAAATAGTAAATCTTGGGGGCATTAATTTTGAAAGGAATAATAACTGTGGTTTTCTTTTTTCACTGAGGAAAAAGAAAATATATTTTGTGGCAGAGATATTTTCTGTTTTTCTGCTACTATTCTTTAAACAACTGGTAGATTTTTAAAATGTAAATAGAAAAAAATGGGAAATCAATGAACATGGAATTCTGAAATGCATTATTTTGACTTTTCTAAATAATACAGAATTATGACAGCGGCAATATGTCATAAAATCATACTTAGTCAAAACTTCAACCCAAAACATAAGCTTTATTGCATTTTACTACAGAGATTCATTGTTCGCACGCATGAGTGAAGGAAATCTGTACTGGGTCAGCAAGTCTTTTTCTCAATTACTTTATAAATTTATTTTAAATAAATGATAGTAATAACTTTCCTTTTTTATACTTTGAAATCCAATATTCGCCTATCAAGTACATCCGTGCACTTGATGTTCTCTGGTAAGGAACACATGGTAAATGGAAAATAAAACATCACTTGTTTATCCCAGTTATTTTCACAAAGGTGTGTAATCTACCATGAAGAGTGGCTCCAAACTGACATCATACCAGCTATTTTAAACAGACCAGAGCATCTAAATTTAGAAGTCCAAGTTCTACACTTACCTAGTTGAGGAAGTTAGACACTTCTAGGACAACTGACACTACCTTTATATTTTCCATTTTTTTTTCCCAAGGTAACATTCTGCTACTTATACTGCACACCCTAACTAACTTCTAATCCAAAACTGAGATTGGAAGTTTTACAAAATGGTTTACTCAAAGTGAAATTACTACGAATGTATTTGTCAAAGTATGGTCTACTGACATTAAATGGTAAATTTGTTTCTTACCTGCACTTCACATACCTATGAAAATCAAGCTAGCAATGATAAATATATTTTCTACGCTTAATAAATACGGTCAAATAAATGATATTAATCAACAATGCATTACATTTTATCATAATGACTGATAATAAATAATGCTCTGTAACATAAATACTGCAATTAAGTTTTTCAGCTTGGCTTCAGTTTTCAATAGCCACAGATTATGTGAGCAGAATTTGTCAAATGGTGACAAATACTTCCGCAATTCAGATACTAATTTTAAATAGAATCTTAGAATATCCTGAGTTGGCAGAGATCCGCAAGGATTACTGAGTCCAGCCCCTGGCTCCACACAGGACCACACAAAATCCAAACTCTGTGTCTGAGAGCGGTGTCCAAATGCTCCCTGTACTCCGGCAGCTCAGGACTGTGCCCACTGCCCTGAGGATTCCAGTGCATGCCCACCACCCTCTGGTGCAGAACCTGTCCCTAACTCCCAGCTCCCCCTCCCCTGACACAGCTCCATGCCGTTCCTTCGGGTCCTGTTGCTGCCACCAGAGAGCAGAGCTCAGCCCCGCTGCTCCATTTGAGGAGCTGCAGCCACCATGAGGCCTCCCCTCAGCTCCTCTGCTCTGCACTGAGCACACCTGAGCTGCTCCTCATACACCTTGCCCTCCTGACACTTCCCCATCTTTGCAGCCCTCCTTTGGATGCACTCTCATAGTTTTACGTCCTTCTTACATTGTGGCACCCATAGCTGCACGCAGTACTCAAAGTGAGGCCACACAGTGCAGAGCAAAGCAGGACAACCACTCTCCCCACCTGGCTGGCAGTGCTGGGTCTGGTGCACCTCAGGGTACTGTTGGGCCCCGCACTGCTGGCTCACACTGAACTTGCTGTCAGCCAGAATCCCAGATCCCTTTTTGTGGGGCTGCTCTCCAGCCTCTTGTCCCCCAGTCTGCACACTTATTCAGTGTTGCCCTGTCTGAGGTGCAGAATCCAGTACTTACTCTTGCCAAATTTCATGCAGCTAGTGATCACCCAGCCCTCCTGTTTGTCAAGATCTCTCTGAAAGGTCTTTCAGCCACTGAGGGTGTCAACAGCTCCTACAAATTTAGTGTCGTCCACAAACTTAGTAAACCTTGAAGTCCTGCATCCAGGCCATTGACGAAATCATCAAAGACAACTGGCCCCAAGATGGAGCCCTGGGGAAACTCACTGGTGGCTGCCAGTCTGTTGTAATCCCATTTACTTTGATTATTTGAGCCTGACCCATCAACCAGCTCTTCACCCATCGAATTATATTTTTCTCTAGATGTATGCTGATCATTTTGTCTAGAAGTATACTCTGAAGAACAGCATTGAAAGCTTTGCCAAAATCCAAGTAATTCAGCTTCAGTTTAAACACATTCTTACTCAAACACATTCAGACTTTACTGTGCTGTGTGGCTTTACCCTTACATGCATACAACATCTGAACAAAAACAAGCAGTGCTCTTTTCTCACTGCAAAGCAAAACAGACTGAGAACATGCCATGGTCAGTAATGAAGCAAGAGAATGAAATAAAGTAGAAATGTAAAAGGAAGAAAATCTAATCTTGTTGTTAAGAATTAAAATTAAGTACTAAAAGCCAAAAATTATCAGCTACAGAGTTCTCAAGGGATCTCTGGAAGATGGACCAGGGGAATCGTTAACATTTAAAAAAATATCTGTATTTCCCACAAATATGCCATTCACAGACAAAACACTAATTTATGAATCTTAAGCAAAAACTTCAAGAAATCTCATTCACAGTGAGTTGGAACCTGCAGGTTCCAGGCATATTCATCAAACATACATGAAGCTTGTATTGAAATGTTCTGCTGTTTGACAATTTTTTTCCCCCATGGATTTTATTATAAGAATCTCTCCATGAATACATTTCTTACATTTACTCACGCGAGAACTCATATTATGAAAATTCACTGAAAATCTATTATTACAAAAGGACATAAACTACCATTTTTCAAGATAAACATTAAAAGATAATGTCTATGAAAAAAATAAGTTACAATACAATACAATAATCCTAAGGACCATAAACATGGCTTTGGTTTTCCATCTTTCCTTTTATATGGATCAATTCTTCCTTCCTTTGAATGGCTTTGAAATATCTTAAAATGTTTTAAAATAGGTGATTCCAATGAACACTTATAATTCCAATCAAACTATTACTTAAACAAATAGAAAAAGAAAGGTAAAACAGGAAAAAAGGGCTCTTCTCTTGTACATACAATCCCATACCACCTAAACTACTGATACTGTTCATGAATAATAACAGCTTTGTTCATTACTACTTACCCAGTTTTTTCCTGGATACTTGAGTTATGTCATCTATTGACAGAGGAGGAAGAAGTTTTTGCTGAGTTTCGTTGAGACCTGGAACAATAAGGTGCACTACAAAGAAAGGTGAAGGAGCCATTAGTTCAAGAAAAAATGAACAATATACAGCCTGCCCTACAGAACCATTGGGTGTATAGACTGAGTATCTGAGAAATGAGTTAGTTCTGTTCAGTAACTATTACTCCCCATTGGAGCAATAAGTGCTATTTTCCCATTTTAGTACTCAATGTATTAGCAAAATTTTGCTATTAATTCACATGGCAAACAAATTCTAAAGCACATAACCCTTGAGTACTGTGGTATCACTGATACATGGACATACTATCTAGAGGGCGAAAGAAGACTCACCAACAAACACGTGGTTAATGACAACCTGTTTGACTCAGATTCATCCATTAAAACTCACATGAAGCAAACTTAAGCCAAAGTTATGTAGTTTTATACTATCTATCTCCATAGTTAAAGAATTAAATAGCTTCCTGAAGGCAGGAATAAATTAGTCAAGTAAGGTGTATGATGCAGTGTGCCTCTCTCATCCACTAAAGGCAGTTCTACATTTACATGCAAAATATGTATATGAGGAAAAAAATATCAGGATCAACAAAATTGAAAGTATTTACACAGTTCTAATTTTCAGTCACAGAGGAGCAAAAATTAAAAACAAAAATCTTGTCACCTAGTATTGCTCCTGGTAGAGAAGAACTATCTGAAGTTTTTGACTGTGTCCGATTTTGAATAACTGTGGAGACAAAACAAATATGTTTAGCAAAACATTTAAAAAATCCCGAAACAGGAAACAGACATACCTGAGGCAAGTCTGAGCATTCTGAAAACCATCTCTCAGTTTAATAATAATAGATGAGGACACCATCTTCATCTTGTCTATATTTGTATTCTGTTTATAAGACTACAAACTGTGTTTCTTTTACATTGCCCCTTAACAGTGCAACTCTTCTTTCCCCTAGCATGTCAGTTTGATATCTTTGGTATAAAAAACATTGTATGCTTATTTTAATATACAGCCACCTCCAGCCCACCTCATTACTCTTCCATTTACATATCTTCATAAAAGATGCATGATGGAAAAAAACAGATGTGAAGTAAGCATCAGTTCAGTCATATTTTATAGGTAGTTGCTGTAATTTTCTTTCATATCACCTCCCATTTTTCTCCTGTTCTTGAACTGTGAACCGTCTCTGAAGATAACTTTTTTTTTATTTTGTTACTTAAAATGATTAATCATTTAATTTCTGTTGGCAAATTTTACTTTGCAGTTCATTTTCCACAGCTATCTTCAAGTAGTTAATTTTCAAAAACTGCACTACCGTGATAATTCTCACTACTAAGAAACAGGAGCTTCTAAAGGGACACATACGTATATCTATTGTAGATGCCTCACCCCACTGACTGGGGAAGGGAGGAAAAAGGAAGTTAAAATAGTGATATAGCTGAAAATACCCGCAATGCAGGCATAAAAAATTTGATAGCAGGAATCTTATCTATACTGCTGCATTTCAAGCTCAAGTATTGAGCTAGGAGACCAAAATACCTGGACAATTCAATTGATACAGAAACGAATGAGTAGTAGCAGAAGAAAAAAAAATAGTGCCCATGCAGTGACTCAAGGGAAGCACTGTTCATAATGCAAATTAGTAACTCATTTTATTAACAAATAGGTACAAGTTTGTAGTATTTGTAATTAAAGGATATGGTCGTTTCTAAAGTTCTACTCATTCTAAAAGGAAAGATTCATGACATTCACAACACAGTCACAATTTTTCCTCCAATATTAATTTTAAAGGACACTTGTAGAGTATTAAAAACAATTCTAAAAAATATACAAAATTACCTTGTTTGATTATTGTAACAGGGACCAACTTCTTATTATCTCTTAGCGTAAGCTGGAAGAAAGGGAAAAAAAATCCTTGGGATAACTGCCATAATAGTAATTGAACTTTCTTAGTAACAAAAATAGAGGGCCCTGATCCAAAACCACGCCTGCCCCACATTGACACTGGATATGGCTCTGGCTGCTCTTACTGAAGGTTACGCTATTGCTTCAATTCCCAAGAGCTAACATGGAATATAACATTTTTATCTCCTTTTTCCAGCTTGAGATGTTTTGCTTCATAAAAACACAGTATTTGACAGCTTAGGAAATCCCAATCTTTTTTTTCTTTCAAAAATTTCTTGAGCACTCACTAGGGAGTAGACCAGAAAGCTAAGAAAAACTGACATTTAACTGCAATAAAACATCAGAAATACATGCAATTACAAATTTGGTTTCAGCATAATATTATACTCTCAGGAATAGTGTTTTTCAGCACAAACTATTGCAGAACCAGGTGTACTCAGCACCCTTGTGTGCATATTCTGCTTAAAATAAGATTAACTCAAGAGCTGTTTTATTCGGTGAAACTGCTAACAAAGACAAATTGGCAAGCCACTTGTGTTCTCAGAGTTTTTACACTGAATAGTTGCACTTTTCTCCTCATTTGCCTTTTACTCAGATACTTTTTCTTAAGTGTAAATCTTTTTCAACATTTTGATAACTATAAAAATAAGAAGCACATGAATGAACCCTACATTTTAAAAATAAATTAAAAAACTGATCTGTATGGTTATAAATAAGTATTCTCTACCACATGTGTAGTAGGATCAACTTTTGAGAGCTTACTAATATAATGAGGGAAGGGGGAAAGGGATACTGTAATGCCAGCAATATGAAAATGCTAAGTACATTAGAAGTGGACTTTTTTCAGCTCTACCTGAATCACAAACAAGAAAATAACTCAAAAAAAAATACCTCTCTGTGTTAAATGTACACCACTTAAAGTCAACATCAGTTAAAGTTTGTTTAGTACTTCACAGTAGCTGGTCTGTTTCATATGACAACATTTTGCATGAGAATTCAGCATTTGATGACAGATTTATTTACTTAAAGTTATATATATTTGCTGTCTTCTCAACATTTAAATCATTAAAAACCACTGGTTGAGAAGCTTTGAATACAAACTAAAATCTAGGAAGCTGGAAGAAGCCAGATCTTAACAAATAAGTCTTTTTCTCAGGAAAATGGACAGTGGCTTTATGAAAGCCATTACTTTCTGCTACCTAATAACAAGTTTGCACTGGTATAAACGTGGTCTGATATTAAGTGCCATTTTCAATCATTGTCCTTGAAAAAGAATATGAAACTTTTTTCCTTTCTTATCACTCACTATTCTTCCTTTATTACATATTAGTAAGGCTTACCTTTCTTTTCTGCCTTCTAGCGAAAAAACTTTGTTTCAGATGATCAGCTTTTGAAGTAACCCTGCTGCTTATGTGACTCACAAGTGGGAATAACTGCATATATCAGAAGCAGCTGTCCATTTTATCATATTTCTCATCAGGAGCCGTTATAATAAAATAAACAGCTCTTGTATTCCTAGCAAAGACTCAAACACCTCCAGTGTGGAACTTGTAATCATAATTATTACCAGTCCTTTTACCAAGAAAGGATTCTGTCATTGACAAAAGCATACTTTCTTTGATAAATAATAATGAATGATTGTAATGTCAGCAACATTAAAATTCTATACATTATACATGCATTACAAAAAATTCAAAATCTAGCCCCTCAGTTGAGAACAAGTCACTGACATGAAATCCATGTTCTGCAGCTGCTGTACATAAACTTTAATCTGTATCAATCTGCAGTTGCTGCTGTTGAAGTCGAACACCTTGTTGTCAATCTTCTTAGTCTCCAAAAAGGAGACGTATTTCTATGTCTAGTAAAATTTTCTACCGAAGAAAGCCATTTCAGAAACATCAACATATCATCTATTTTAATAGTACTTGTAATTGTATTTTCCAGCCAGAGAACATAAAGCCCATAGGTATTAGGAACGTTAGTTATTTCAGTGACTGTGGCAACTCAGTGAACGAAGAAAGACGACAAATAAGGTACTGACTGATTTCAGAGGAAAATTAGATTTCTAAGCAATACCGTTACGTCAAGCATCTTAAGTTGAGATGGCATACCTATGACATATTGCAGTTCTTCAACATTCTGTCAAATGGCATATGGCAGCATGACTTCTAGAGTTACTTATTCTTTCTGTCTTTCTTATACTCCCATAACCAAAAAAGCCACAGATAATTAAAATACATTTAAAAGAGACTCTTCAAGCACCACAGTTGGCCTCAAGTGGATAAGCTTTGGAAGAACAAGTTTTCAAATGATAGCAGATGCTTTTAGACTGAAAAACTCAAGAAGGAGCCCATGTTTCAGTCTGACATTATGAAACTACAGGAACCTAATCGGACAAGAGAGTAAAGAAATTTCTTCTGTTTTCTTTCACCCTACCACCTCACATTATTTATGAAGAGAAAAACAATGACTGTCCCTAAAGGTCTCTTTTTTTCCTTCCCTTTCTGGTTGTAGTTTATGCAGCCCCAGGAGCTTAGTCAAACTTTGTGGAAGAATCTGCCAACAGAAACACAAGCTGATGTTTGATGTTGAAAGTGGAGAATGACTAGATGGAGTGGTAACATTGCCTTAATAAACAGCCTTTAAAAATGTCTCCTTACAGAGAAGAAATAGAACCACGTTCAAACAATTCTTTTGTGCCTTTGGAGCAAAACAAGGCACAAACAAATCTTGGCCTAAATAACAGTTATTTTGGCTTTGCGCTGATGATATGATTGCATCACTGAAAAATACTCCACCTAATGCTGTGGAAACTGCAGTAATAACATAAATTCAAGAGTTGGACACTATCAGCTTAGTTTTATGACTTTTTGTACCACTAAGTGAGAGTGGTAAGTAAATTTTTGGAATAATCTGTGGAATGTTTTCATGATATTTATGTGGAGCTTGATAAAGCAGTACCAGTCTTGATCTGAGCTCTGTGAAGCTGACTAAAAAGACAAGATGTTGGCTCCAGTTTTGCTTTCATGCTTAAGTTGTGCAAATATTTGGAAAACTGTTTTAGCTCACTTTCTCAGGACTTCTCTTTCATAAATAGAATATCTGCTCCCACAGTTGTGTCCTAACAGGGTAAGGGTCCTGACACACAGGAATAAAGGAACATAGCTTTCATACCAGATGCCAGAATGTATTACCTGGTCTTAGGCTGTCACATACATCTTTAAAAATGTTTTCAGGGCCAATAGAAAACAGCACAGTTGACTTCATCAACAACATAACGAGATGAGCACCTTCTTGAATATGTATTCAACTTGCTACATATCACTGACATATAAAACATTTTGAACTTGATGATCTTTGGAGTCTCTTCCAACCCAAGCCATTCTATGACTGTGATTTTCTCTTGAATGAGAGGCATGACTGTTAATGCAAATGCTGGATGAGAAAAAACTAAGGAAATGAATAATATTGATTTCAATGTTAAACAAAACTCCTCCATTGGTTTGATGAAACAGTTAAAAATTCTACGTTCCCACCCGCAAGAATTTAATGAACAGCATACCCTTCTCGATATGGAAACTAAATTGCCCTGTCCATCTTTCTCTGGTTCTGTAAATGCTTGCCTCACATGCAAGAAACATCAATGAATTCAGCAGGTAGACTCATGATTTCAGGAGGCATGGATATATGGAAGATTCCTCTATGAAGTAACAGCACTACTTAATCACAAAAAGAATTATTTGTAAGTACAGCCTTGACTACAGAAAATTCTTGGAACAGCACAAATATCACAGATTAACAAACCTGACTGCTACAAAGGGGAAAGGCAAATTTTAACATTAAGAATCTATATACTGAAAGAAACAGCTCTCTTTTTGTTAAACCAGTATCAGTAGCTCTGATACAACTCAGCTTCCATTCCCAACAATTTTATCAATCCACACTTCTAAACCATTCTGCACACAGTTATCAACTTTGAGACTTAACAAGTTTTTCATATTGACATTTGTGGCCATAAGCTCTTTCTCACTTTATTGTAACAGAGAAGCAAAAATTTGACCCTACAATACAAAACTAATATAAAAAAGAATACTATTTTTGCTTACCTGTGACTGGGTATTAGGTACCAATTTGTACATATTCTGGAATTGTCCATTTACTTTTTTATCTGATTTGACAGAAAGAAAAAATAAATACACGCTATCGTTTTTCGTTTTCTCCAAGCAAAGCAAATAAAGTTTATCTGGATTTTTCAATAGCTGGGAAATTAAATAAAATGTATAAAATTATTTAAAATTTATGAAAATATACCACGTAACTGTTTTGTTCACTCTTGTTTTTCTAGATTTTTTTTTTTATTAATGAATTCATCTGCAAAGCCTCCTCTTCACATTTTGAAAAGGAGGAAATGTTTTAGTTCTACCACAGAGGTAAGAAAGCCTAAACAGTCTTTGGGGCTTTCTATGGAAAAGATAGATTTTAAAATAACCAACACCACCAATACGCAAGCAAGAGACTTGAAAGAGGAAGTATTACTGCATACGGTCTGTCAGGCTGGTACTAATGGTTTAAAGTAGCATATTGTAAACTCTTCAGTAGTTTACAATTAAAGCATATCCTTCCAAAAAGAAATATATGTTCAGTACTAGCAATATAGAGCAAGTATATAACTTCTCTTTGGATCTGACATGTTTTCCTTCGTCTCAATATATGACCAAAGTAACTCATGGATTGGAATCTCAACTTTTTCACTTCAGCTTTTTCTCTTAACTTAGAATTAGAAGCTTCTTGTGATGGAGCTGTAAATATACAAGAGAAAAAGAGTCTCTTTCCCTCATCTCTTATATTCTAGTAAAGTGCTTCAAAATTTGTCTACATATTCTGCCTTTACATTGTTCTGCTCCCTTTGAGTCAACAGATCAAAAAACTGAAATTAAGGCAATATCACGTTTCTTCACAAATCCATCCAAAGTGAATAAGCAATAGAAAAAATATAAACAGTAGAGAAATACAGCTTAAGAGACATTTAAGTAGACATGCTATCATGCAAAATCTTTCAAAGCGCTTAGTATTTGTCAGGAACAGGATCTAGTGCTGGCCTGAAGACAAATATTTCACAATGATTTCATGAGAAAATCATGTTAAGATGGTCAGAAATAATCAACTTTCATCTCTTTTGGTAAATTTTGGTTCAATAAATGTTGAACATGTGCCATGCCTTTTATGTCTTTCTCAAATCATGAATCAAAAAAAGACTATCTTCCCAAACCCTCTCAGCATGTTTAATATATAACAAAAATTTGGCCAGCAGATTCAACAAATACAGGAACATGCAGCAGTAATTCCAATTTATAATTTATATATTCCTTAGTGAGGAAAGAATGTTTACAGCAAAGGAGACGTTCCTTAATATATGAAAAGACTTCAAGTGGCTGCAAGACAGTCTAAGATAAAACAGAAAAAAAAAAAGTGGCCATTTGTGCTGATCGGCAAACTTCTATACAGACAGATGGTAGCAAATTTACAATGTTCACTCTATTTACTGCTCAATACTTCTCCATCTACATACTATGAACTGACAACATGAAGGGCTCGAATCTGAAATATTCAGCCAGCTTTCTGATTAGAACATCAACATTTGCTGAAATCAAGTACCTCAGACACATAACAGGATAATGCCTGCATTAACAAACCAGAGCATAGACATCCAGGGTAAGAGCAAGCCCTCCATAATCAGATGCTGCAGAAACACCCACTGTCTGCACTAAACAGCAAATTTAGTGATACCATCGGACATATTTTAATCATAGTCTTGAACACAGTATTAAACTGTAAGTACTATGCACTCTTTATTCTCTCTGTTAAATGTTCAAATATATTTCAGCACCTGCTTTATAAATTCCTTGGCAAAACATCCATTTATTAAGCTTTCTTTAGTGCTGTGAAGCAGAGCAATTTTTGTGAGGTGGGTATGGGAAAAGAGTACTGCCATTCTCCACATTAAGCTCATGGTGTATGATGGCATTGTACTAGACTCCCAAAATAACTCTACAGGCACTAGGCAGGTATCTCAAAGTTACAGCTTTCTAATTTATGCTAAAGGCCAGATAAGTTGTTGATTGTAGAGTATGAGGGCTTTTGCAGTGTTACAAGCATGAGGAAACCTCAGATTGGAAAAAGTCTGTTAAATCTCTTTTGAGCTGACAGACTTCCTTTCTTTCTTTAAAAGGAGGAAGACTCAGCTGCTGTGTAATTCTTCCACTGACAGCAGTGATCCTTTGAACAGTACATGGTTTTTCAATGGTTAATTTGATATTACGTTGCCCACACCTTCCTAGGACTTTGCATAAAAAACTTAAAATATAACTGAGTGAACATAAAGAAATGCCATATCCTGTCTCCATAAAGCCCCAAACAAAGGCACACATTAGAGCGTAAGTTTCCTATGAACATAATTTATATAATTCCTTGACTGAAAATTAACTTGGAATTGAACTTTTCTGCAGAGTCGTAAGGGTCTCATTTTGATATAAGCTGGATAGGACAAGCTCTTCCTAGCTTTTATCCAGCTTGAATTTATAAGCAGAAGACTCAAACAAGAATAATATAGATCTTACTATTCTAGGCCCAAGGAAAAAGCTTGGAATCTAGTCAGATGTATAAATACATAGGAAACACTTTGTGTGCATCTACCTAAAGTGTCACACTTCTACCAAACTGCAACAGATCCTCTATTATTCACAATTAAATGAGAACATCTTTCAAAGAAGTAGATAACAGTTTTTCAAAAACGAACTATTTCTGTTTTCACCAATTCCTAAAAGAATTTATTAGGGGCATGCAGATGGCATTAAAACAATGAAAAACTGATCAGTAGTTTACTTTAAGTTTTATCACAACAGAGGAAAAAATGCTGTCAAAAATATTATCTATTAGATAATTACTACCAAATACTTACTAGACAGAACTGTCTTATGATTGAAAGTCTTGCTCCAGATGCTATCCTCCATGTTGTCTTTAACTCCAAATTCATAAAGTGTGTTTGGCTTCAGATTGTCCACCACCGTCTCTGTAACCGGGCAAAGCTGAAAAACCCATTTCTTGTCTTTATCCTTTTCTCTGTAGCGAACAGTGTAGAACCTAATCAACAAAAACAAGTTTTTTTTCAGAAGGAAATACACTACAAACACTTTTTGTTAGTAATTACTAAAATGACTTCTACAAACTATTGTTCTTGTTCTTTTAGGTTCCTTACAGTTATCAAATATCTGAAAAGCCAGCAAGCAAACATAATGTGAGCCTCATCATTTCCTGGATACATACATATTCCCCCCCCATACAGCTCCCAACATCACCAGTAGTATGTACAGAGCAACAGAACAGTCTCATTAGTTACGAACATCCACATGTGATTCTGAGCAGAAACTGCAAGCTTATTTTACAAGTAGTTTCTGCGATTCTGACATATGCTGGAACTAGTCAACTGGATAGACCCATGAGTCTATTCGTTAGTCAGCCTCAACAAATTTCTTAGAAACTTCTGCATCTCTTCGGGGTAAGGTGTTCCCCCTAAAACTAGTCCAAAAATATTCACAAGGGGAAAAAAAAGTAATAGTTGGCATTTACATAATGCATTTCTCATCCAGTGTTCCCATAATGTATTGCCCACACTTGGAACAATAAAGTAAATTAAGACATTACTTTCTGCAGTTAAAGTCAGTGTGATGAATACTAATGGATTATGAAATTAAAAAGCACTTCCACAGAAATTGCTCAATTAAATGAAGCAGCACCACCCTGAAAAAGTATGACTGTAATACTAACCAGAATAAAACAATACAATGTAAATGCTGAGTTATGGCACAAGAACTCTACTGCTTGCTAATCTCCTTTTCAATATACAGACTGTATCATTGCCAAATTGAAGTGTGGTTGAGGTTTTGTTTGTTTTGTTGTTGTTTTGTTTTGCTTTTTAAATATCAGATATGTTTGGTAATTCTTTAATCCAAGTATTACTAAAATTTGTTGCACATACTGTAAAACATCCATCTTACACTGAAAAAGGATAAATTCCATCCAACTGTATTTTTCTACACTTCAATAGTGGCTTCTGGAGAAGAAAATTAAGGCAAAAAAAAAATTCAAAACCCTGCTACAAGCCTGAGTATAACTCAGAAACAAAAAGAGAAGGAATCTGAGTTGTAAGATGCAAAACAGGTATTCCATAGAAAATATGAGGTGGTAAAGGAAGGACCTTAACAAAACAAACAAACATTTTTAATACACTGAAAACTGTATCAAGAGTTAATGTCCAGATTAAAATGACTTAATATGCCAATAAATCACTGTAAATGCATAAACTTCCTTTTGCCAAATTTACAGATGAGCACTCGAGAGTAGAGTATACATGAAAGGTGACTTACAGAGCACAGGGAAAACCGTACTCCATTCTTAAAACACAAACTACGACAAGACAAAGGCCAATCATAGAAAATGCTGTCACACATCAAGACTGATTTTGCTACACGTTTTAGGAAAGGGGCAATTCTTCTGGATTTCCTGGAACTCAGACAAAGCATCAACGCTGACCACTCCATCGTGACGCTAAGCTGAAGGCTCAAACTTCCAGAGTCAGGCCAGAGAAGAAGATAAAATTTATCCTGCAGCATGATAATGCCAGTCTCCAGATTATTTTGAAGACCATGGAGCACACTGCCAATCTTGTCTAGACTGTTCTACTACAGCCACAGTATAGTCCAAATTTGGTGCCTTCTGAATTCTATCTGTTAAAGCCAACGAAAGATGGATTGTGTGGGCAATATTTTCCTAGCAATTATGCTGTCACAGCAGCTGTAAAAAGTGGGTCACTTCCGCTGGTGCAAATTTTTAAGAGCATGGCATTCCAACTTTTGTTTATCACTGGCAAAAATGCATAGCTAAAGGTGATGATTACACTTAAAAACAGTGTTTTGTAGCTGAGAATTCACTTTACCAAATAGCGTTATTATGCTCCTTGTATCTGTTGATGTTTTCAAGAAAATAAATAGGAGGCATTACTTTCAAAGTGACCTATATAGCTAAACTGGGAGTGGCAGTACACAAATCTAGGTTGGAGGGGTCACCTAGGGCTAGTCAGCCTGACCCCTGTATCACAACCTTGCCAGAATAGAGTTTGGATTTTGGGTGGTCCTGTGTGGAGCCAGGAGTTGGATTTGATGATGTGTCCATTCCAACTTCCGATGTTCTTTGATTACATGATTCTAATAAAGAAGAAGATGATGCTGACTCTGGCAAATCAGATGTAGATGCATTCTTAATATGGTGCACAACATTTTATCTTTGTTTTACACAACACTGCTGAGTTGAACGGAGCTTAACAGAAAGTAAATGAAGGAAGAATACATTTTCTGTCATAAAAGGAAGAATTCAAAAAGAACACTAAAATCACAAGGGAAACAAAAATTAACAACTTCAAGAGTAATTGCAAATAAATGTTATCAACTGCTAAAAGTTTTCAAAAATGTAAGAGTGCTCAACTTTGAAGCTAGCGTTGTGATTTTCTTAACACTCCCACTTGGGAGTCCTCCTGAGCTCCACATCTACTGTACATTCATTAAATAATGACAAAACAAATACTGCAATGTACAAAAACTTCTACTTAAAGTAGAAAATTAATGAAAGCTGTATGTACTCAAATAGAAATACCAGTAAAGTAGGGAAGTGATAAGACAAAACATAGGAAGTGAAAATCAAAAGGTATTAAAACAAGGTGCCACTCTCCTATTAAAGCACAACAAAAGCCATATTTTACTTCTATTTGTCCAGCTTTAAATCAACATATTTCCTGTCATTCAACAATGTTTCTTCTAATTTATTCAAATACAAAGGTAGAGCCGAGACCACTGCTATAAGAACAATACAGGATCTATGGTGAAACAGTAAGAACTACAGATCAACATATAGACACCTGACTAAGTTTCCTATCAAGACAGGTAAAGGCTTGTCAAGCGCTAACTTAAGAAGAAAACTTACTTCACACTCAGAACTAACACAGTGTTTTAATTTACACTGTCATTTTTTCTTCAGCTACACTGGTGAACAACCTGCACAGCTTCAAGGCTGAAATGTTAAATTAAAACATTATCATTGCAAAAGCTGTTTTCTGTTATTTTACCTGTCACTAGCACAGTTACTTGTTGCTGTCCAGTCATGCTGAGGGTTGACTAGGATGCCCCAAGAGAGGAACACAGAAGTTGGGGTCAGAGTGCCAACTACCAGCTGCAGAGGCTTTTGATTCTTGTTCCGACCTAGATAAGAATTACAAATTAGTTTCTCTTGCATTATATAGGGGAAAGTTTTTGCAATTGGATAGTCAAGTAAATGAAGACCTACTTCTCTTCTGAATTTCAAGGAAAAGGTTCAACTGTCCCCTCTCAGCCTAAAATATTGTTTAAAAATGGGGATGGAGAGTGTCTCTGATCTGTTTGTTGGCTTCTCATTGAAGCAAGCAAAATATCTGAAAGAAAGAGACTGCTCCTTTTCTGAAGCTAGGTGAGCATGAATAGAGTAAAAAAGTACAGTTTGAAGTTCACAGAAAGGAAGGGAGGATAGAGCTAGAAACCAACAGGAACAGAAATTGGGAGAGTGCTTAAAACAAACAGGTACCAGACACATAGTCAAGCTGCAGAGGCAACAGAAAGGGCTTTTTTTACTTCCTTTCTGAACTTAGACAGAATGTATTTCAACCTAGGAAGATACTGGAATTTTTCACATCCAGACTTGTAGATTCAGGGTAAATAAAAAGGAAGCAACACATCTTACTATTATTTTGTGGACAAGAAATATTAATTTACAAAATTTTATAACAGTTTTGCCTTATTGCAAGTTTTCTTTATTTCTCATTTTTTTAGACTATGAAAACTTTTATGTTTACTTTTTGTATGATTAGTATATTCACAATTCAGGTTATTTGGAAGTTCCTCTTTGTGTGACAGAAAAGAAGTGTCTTGTTGGCAGGATTCCTATTAGCACAACAGGTGTGTCCACAGATAATTTATACTGTTGATGTATATATGCAGTAAATATATATATATGTATACCGCACTTTCCATCAAGAGTAAAATAAGACCAACTAAAATTCTGTTGTTTTGAATTAAAGGCAGATCTGAATTGGTGTCTGTATCTGGGACATTTTGTTTTTTAACCACATACTGAATTCAGAATGCTTACATTTTGGGTGATGCTTAGATTAAATTTGCTCTGAATGAAGAAACACAACTATCCCTCACGTGGAAAAAGAACTTTATTTACATGATGTTTAAAAGCTTTTAAATACTTTCAGAAGTAAAAGTAAGATTTTCCAACAAATAGTTGGAAATGAAGAGATGATCTAGAGCAAATATTTTGGACCTGACGTTTATGGACTACTACAAGCCCAGTCAGAACCTCAGTTGTATGAAAGAGGATGAATGAAAGGAAATTCATATATTCTTTGTACCATTTTTAATATTTGAAATATCTAATTGATCTGTACCTCTTCAAAATATACATGTGACCACAAGTTCCCCAAAAGTTTAAGCCAATGAAACAGATCTAAGTTCCTTTTCATGCCTTTTGATCCCTAGTATCTCTTCATTTAACAAGCTCAATGAAAGCCTGATCTGTACTTTCAACCAATGCATGCAGGTGCATTTAAACTCCTTCACTGAAATTTTTACTGCAATACTCTAAATTTCAATTCTCATTTGTAGAACTTTTTACAAGAAGTGTCTTGAGGTATTGTACAACCTTCATGTTTTCAACACCCTATACACAACTAACTGCTGTCTAGGAAGTACTGGTCTGCATTTTGACTACCCACATATGGAGTTCATGCATCTCAGTAAGATACCTCCAGTTACAGATACGTTTCCAGAGAAACCTGGTAAAAACAGGATATTATCTTCCTCAAAACTACTTGAAGAAAGAGATGTAATAGTGCTCAAATACCTGAACAAGATTTCTTGTTATTTGAAACACGTGCTGGTCTCACTGAAACCAAATACCGTGGCTCCGCATCTGTAAATGAAGAAAGAATTAGTATTGATTTAACGTTTATTTGAGAAAGGAATTATCCTATAATTCATTAAGAAAAAAGCCCAATATTCAGTAAAGATTTGATATGTTATCCAATTTCAGGGGTTTTAAGGTACATTTTCTTTAAGGTTTACTCACCAATCATTCAGAAATATTCTAGCCACTAGGAAGAATAACACATCACATATCCCTGCATAAAAGATTTTGCCATTTTTTTTGACCAAGAGTTAACATATTTGTGAACTTGGCAGGACATACATGTAACATTTCAACCCGGATGTTATTTGGAAATCAGAGGAGAAGGAAAGCTCAGGTTAATAGGAAAAACTTGAGAGCTCCTCTGGCAGTTGCCATCTGCAAGCTACTTTCAGCCTTCCCAATCTCAAAGCCAAACACATCAGCAACCAAGATGAAACACACCAGTGGGATTTTGATGACCTACTGAATGGTATAATTATATCCATAAAATACTCTTCAGATTATTCTATCAGAACTGACAAATTCTGCTAGGATACTGCATCCTACTTCTTAAATATACTTGCATACTAAGTGAAAACAATAACTGGTGGGAAAAGGTTCTTTTCTACTGCTCCCATCACTTCAGTATAACCAGATCCCTGTAGTGGCTGCTCATGCTCAGATCTTTCTGAGGCTGGTGGTTCAGATATTATCAAACACCTTTTCTACTAGTGCTTAGCTACAAAACAATCCCTTTCAAGATAGTCTCCATCATTAACTAGTAGCGTACTTTATTATATCAGAATTGTGTCAACACTTTGTTGACGCATTCTGCATCGTATTTTGTTTTTAAGCTTTTAGAACCATTTCTTTAACGTCATGTTTCCTACTATTGATAACTTTTTTAAAAAATTATATATTATTTCTGATTGCACGTCTTAATTTTCCTATTGTAAGCAGTTTATGAGTAAAGAGTTGGCTAATTGTAAAAAGAGTAAGCAAAATACGCCAGCCATCCAGCATAGTATACTCCCATAGACTAATATTAAATTATTCATGATTTGCATGGCTGTTTGGTTGCAGGGAACAACAATGTCTGACAAATTTCATGCAGTATTCACATCAGTCATAGACCTGTTTTGTAAATATTATACCAGAGACTTACTGATAGATGCAACTGTTACATGCTTGGACAGTTTTGGATACTCTCAATGAACATAAATTTATTACTAATACCTAACAGCAAGAGACTAAATTTGTACAAAACTAACAAAGGGGTGAGTTTGACTGAAAACTCTGGGTAGTTACAGTAAAGATAATGTTGCATGCAACAGGAGAGCAATAGTTAAATGATTTCCTTATTGAGTAAGTTCATCTCAGAGAACAGAGATAATTTGCATCTTCCATACCTTCTGACATTTATATTTCTTATAATTTTAAAACCTGTGCTTTGTCTCACAAGAAAAATAACATTGCAAAATATTTTTAAACATTTACCTGAAATAATCTCTATCTTAACTCCAGATTAATCTTATTTGCACCACTTCCCATAAAATGTTAGCCTGCTTTATTGCAAAAAAGCTACCAGAACAGATCACATTACATAGCCACAAAAGACACAAAATCCTGCCAAAGATAAGAATTTTCATATTTGGATTCAATCTTAACCAGAATGACCTAAGTTTCCTTTAATGCACAGCAGAACTTCAGCCACTCTGAAGGATGCATGCAGAGTTACTGCTATCTGGGCGTTAGTTGTGAAACTGTTTGGAAATCTTTTGGAAATACTTCAAATGAAATGAAGTAAACCAACTTTTACACAAACTCTGACACATTAGAGAGACATCTGACGTAGTTTGTATGACATGAAGACACATGGAAGAAACTAACTTAACTTGACTGATACTACCCGTATGTCTCCAGATACCCATGCTACAAATGTACTTTAATTATTGTTTTTTCAATAGGCTTCAATAGTACCCCAAATACACAAAACACAAGCATTAAAAACAACTGCTCGGAACAGCATGAATGAAAGAGTGTATTTAAGAGAAAAAAAAGAAAAAAGAGAATGTAAGCCTAAAGTGCAATTATCCCTTCAATTAAAAATATATATATTTTAATAACTATAGAAGCATACAGTTCTTCTAGAATCTATACAATTACTTAAACACTTAGTGTACAGAGACCTGAAACTAGAAATAAGGGACACTTCAAACTATTCTTAAATAAAAATATTATATTTTTAATTTATGTTCTAAAATAATTTTTAAAATAGTTTTAAAATAAAAAAAAAAACCCAAAACTTAAGATAATATTTCCTCATGCTATGCATTCACGGCTATTTGGAAGAATGTTACAATTCTCACAAAGTGCTGAACAACATGATTAGGAGGAATGCTCCAAAAGTAATGTTTTCTATTTTATTTCATCGGCCCACGACATGAGAGGCGGATGCTGGTGGTATGGCAGTAGAGGCTGAACCTTCCTACCAATATTCCCCTACATTTTTTTGCTGTGTGGCAGATGGCAGCAGAAGGGCAGGATGACAAAATGGCAACTGACATGGAAGCGTGAGTGAAGCAAAGGTGTGTAATTGAATTCCTCCGTGCAGAAAAAAACAATGGCAACCATTGACATTCATTGATGCTAAATGTTGATGGAGACCAAACAGTGGATGTGAGCACAGTGAGGCAGTGGGTGGTGTGTTTCAGGAACGGTGACAGTGATGTGAAGACAAGACATATTCTGGATGGCCATGTACAGCTGCCACATCCATGAAATGTAGAGTGGCTCAATCAGTTCATCCACGTGAATTGATGGTTTATGAGCAGGGAACTGTATACAGAGCTAAATATCAGCTTTATTGCATTGGAAATGATGGTGCCAACCTTGAAATATTGCAGTTTGTGCCAGATTGCTCCCACAAATGTTCACATAGGAACAGAAAAAACACTGCATGCAAGTTTGTCAGGACCTATTGAACAAATACAAGGCTGAAGGCGACAGTTTCCTGAATTGCATAATTACCAGTGACGAGATACAGTGTCAATGCTGCGAGCTGGAGTCAAAACAGCAGTCCACAGAGGGACAACATGTGAATTCTTCATTGAAAAAAATGTTCAAGATGCAGCCCTCCACGGGTATAGTGATGTGCACTGTCTTTGGAGACTGGAAAAGGATAATCTTTCCAGATTTCCTAGAACTGCAACAAACCACCAAATCTGATGACTACAGTGCAACATTAAACTAAAGGCTCAAATTTCCAGAGTCAGACCAGAGAAGAAGACAACCTTTTGCTTCTAACATAACACCAGGTGCCAGACCATTTTGAAGACCGTGGAACACATTGCCAATCTTGGCTAGATTGTTCTACCACAACCACAGTCTAGTCCAGATTTGGTGCCTTCTGAACTCCCATTTGTTTGGGCCAATGAAAGGTGAGTGGTGTGGGCAACATATTCATAGCAACAATAATGTCACAGCAACTGTGAGTGGGCTCACCTCCACTGATGCAGATATTTATGAGCGCATCGTTTATTGCTGGCAAAAATGCCAGTAATGATCATGCTGAAAAATAGTACTTTGTAGCTGAGAATTCCCTCTATCGAATAGTGTTATTGTGCTCTCTGTAGCTGTTGTTTCCAAGAAAAATAAATAGGAGGCATTACTTTCAGCATAATCTACATACAATATCATTAGTTTTGATCATCATTTTGAAACCTTACAAATTAAAGTCACTTTTCAAAATTTGCAAAAATATATATCCAGCATACAGTAAATGCATGTATGATCTTGTAAGAATACAAAATATTCTAAGCGATTAATCTTTACAGAACTGTGTGAACCTCAACAAGTTCAGTTTGAAATACATATACAAATTCAATACAAAAATATTCCAGGTTCCTTGCTTAATGCGTTCTTGATGAACTGGTATGAGGGGGTACTAAAAGATGAACATTAGAGATCTGTTTCTTTGAACCTGGTTAGCCCCCATTGTTAAGGTTGGAGTGACAAACACCATGGCTAACAGCTCGTTTCAGCTGGCATGCAACTGTTTCTGTACGAAACTCTTGAAGCTACAAATCAAAAGTCCAAATAGTGACAGGCTTAAGTCTTCAGTAGGAAAATGACCAGATGTGCCAGATGATTGCTAGTCAACAAATCCATGCTTAATTCTTAGTGTTATAATTCCCCATTTTTTAAATTTTTTGGTTTTGATAATTCCTTTGGGTGGCTCCAGTATGTCATCAGCATCGCTCTTTCAAGTTTAAATACTCACAGCTGAATAAAGCAGGGCCAGTTTGGAGCAAAACACTACACATAGACAGTCATGTACACTTAAACAAATGACCTCTGAAGCAGGAGGGAATCCTACTCACAGACTACAAGCAACAGGGTTTGTAAAGCACTAGGAATTCAATCTATGGCATTCAATACATACAGAACACACCTGCATATGCATTCAAGACATATTCTGAAATCCATCTTGTTTCTTTTAAGCACCACAGCTATTACAGCCCAATGAACTATCACCAGTTAGATGAAATACTTCTTTGAACTCCTCCAATGATTCAGTATTTTTTTTATTCCGACAGCCTGAAAGACATACACTACACGTCCCATTATGTCTACAATTTACTACAGAAGAAATGTTTCAAAGACTGCTAAGCTGATAGAATTAAACCAGTACTTTGGCAACATTATAAAAGAAAAAGCAACTGTTTGACTAAGATTCTGTGATATTCATGATATAAAACTATTAAATAAACTTTATTACCCACCTGAACAGCCTGAAGAGACAACCAGCTTTAAGGAATATAACAAAAACGCATGTCACTAATACACACTAATGTAACAATTCTACATGCTGTGATCCATGCTTTCAAACCAGTGACAGTGGGCAATTAACGTCCATTGCAAAATACTACCCAATCCTGCTTACATCCAAGCATGCATGATTTCAACCATACACTTTTCGTTCAGTTCATCAGTTCATGGTTCAGACAGTACAGAAACGCAGTTGAACGCAAAACAATGTGAGAATAAATTGGCTAACAAACACAGAATAAATTTTAATATGAAATGCTACAATGCAGTTTTAGAATCCGTGTACCAGCAGATCTAGGAAATCAAAAAAGATTTTTTATTATTATTATTTTACCTTCAGGATGTGATTCAATAATATGATTTTAAGGCTTGCAAAAGATTGACTACGGGACATTAAAGGAAAAGGAGAGTGGCAGACAAATCAAAGGATCAAAGCGTACTGTGGTGTAACAAGCACAGGAAAAGAAAGAGAAGAAGGGGGATAAAGAGGCTTGTGCAAGTGAATCAGTCAGTATGGTTGTCCAGCTCAGGGCGCAGCTCCTCACCTCCACTGGCTGCAGCTGACACTAGCAGTAACAACCTGCAGTTTGGATTTTTGTTGTTGTTGTTTGTTTTTAATATTACTAGATGTGACGCACTCCTGAATTAATGCTTACTTCATTTGACATCTCAAAAAGCACGTAGCTAATACATCTGAATATTTGTAGGCATTAGCAGATACGAGAAACTGTACAGCAAGATCTTTTAGCTAAATACTGCTCTAGCACACATCCCTGAATTACACTTCTTAAAATGTGTTCAAGGAAATATTAGAATTCTTCCCTTTTTATATGCAAACTTCATGCACAACTATTTGCTACAAAACAGCACATTCTCCACTTCATAATCTGCTCCAAGTAAAGGAAAGGCCAAATAATGTACGGTACAACTCTCATCTGGTTTTTTGAATGCATTTTGTTCACTTTTTTAGCCAATTGCTCTCTATTCTTACAAAATTTCCTTGTCTCCATCTAATTTTTTGCGTTCCTCCAACAGTAGCAATACATTCGAGGAGGCTGGCTTTGTTATCTTCCTAACCAAGTTAGATCAAACTAGTGCAAAAATCTCAAAGAAATATTCTTTGTGAGTTGTGAAGACTGAAGAGATTTAGATGAAAGTCTAAAGAACATTAGCTCAGAACATTTGAATGAATGGGTCTTTTCACCTTTCTTATTAGTCTGTCTGAATTTAAACTTCGATATTTTTTGACACCATCCAGTTAGCTTCCTTGACCAACAATGTCACTATCATGTAAGCTTATGAAATATCATCAGCACTAAAGAAAACACATCTTGCACCCTGATACTTCTTGGTACCAAACTTTAATGCTACCTCATCGTTGACATTTCATTTCACGTTAATTCAGACTGAACTGTCTAGCAATACATAAAGCTGCTGAAGAGTGTATTGCCAACATGAACTCATTGAAAGTTCAGGAAATCCAACAGAACTCCTTTCTTTTTTACATTCTATCTGCAGGCAGTACCTGATTCATGGATAATGTTACACAAATGCTGGCTCAGTTATTAGTTTAGTTGCAATGTAGTTTGATGGGATGGAGTTCAAGGAGACCAAGTGCCAGGTGCTGCACTTTGACCACAACAATCCAAGGCAATGCTACTGCCTTGGGGCAGAGTGTTTGGAAGAATGCTCAGAAGAAATGGACCTGGGGGCACTGGTTGACACCCAGCTAAACATGAGCCAGCAGTGTGTCCACATGGCCAACAAGACCAATCGCATCCTGGCTTGTATCAAAAATAGTACAGCCAGCAGGAGCAAGGAGATGATCGTCCCTCTTGAGTACTGTGTTCAGTTTTGGGTCCCTCACCACAAGAACGACATAAAGGCTGTGGAGACTGTTCAGAGAATGGCAATGAAGCTGGTGAGTAGTCTGGAGCACGAGTCATATTGGGAGTGGCTGAAGGAACTGGGATAGTTCAGTCTGGAAAAAAGGCTCGGGGGAGATCTTACTGTCCTCTGCAACTCTTTGAAAGGAAGTTGTGACAAGATGTGAATCCGGCTCTTCTCCCAGTTAACTAGTGATAGAACTAGAGGTAGTGGCTCAAGTCGCACCAGAGGAGGTTGTGGTTGGACATTAGGAAAAACTTATCTGAAGGAGTGGTCAGTTGCTGGAAAGGACTGCTCAGGGAAGTGATTGAGTTACCAACACCCTCAAGGTGTTCAAGAAAGTGTGCTGATGTGGTAGTAAGGAAAATGGTTTAGTGGACAACATTGGTGGTAGGTGGATGGTTGGACTAGATGATCTTGGAGGTCTTTTCCAATCTTAGTGATTCTATGATTCTATGCAAAAGAAAAAAACATATTTTAAGAACCACTCCAGTGAGGAGCTGAATATTTTAGTGGTGAACTGAAAGTGGATGTCACACTTTCTACAAAGCCATGCAATTCTCCTAGAAGTAAATCCTATGAAAGATCATATTCTCATTTATTTCAAAATATATAAATGCACATCTGTGATTTCATAAATTATTAAAACTGACTTCATGTCTAATGTTAACAGTCATAAGAATCATAGAATCATCTCAATTGGAAAAGATCTCCAAAATTATCTAGTCCAACCATCCACTTACCACCAATATTTCCCCATTAAACCATGTCCCTTGACAATTTTAATACTATCAAGTCAAGATCCACTTCTGTCTAGACTAAGGGATTCCATTCTCCCAGATCTAGTCACGTTCTCACAAAATGGTATTTTAAGGTAATGTTTCCTAATCTACTGAGAAAGCATACCTTCTGGTAACCACCACATGCCCCTGAACACCCAACTCTAATCTTTATATTTCAGCAACTAAGTCAAATTTAAAGTTGTGGTCAGCTTCAGCCTCGAAATCTATTGGGAAAGGTCTTCTATTTCCATGAACTACTAAAAGTGACAAGAGAGAAAGAAGTCTTAAATTGTGCTAGTCTTTGTCTAAACAGGCCACAATGTCTTTTGATATTTGAGATTCACTCCTTCCATACTGTTCAGAAAGAGCTGTAACCAACCACTGTTCTGAGCAGCCTGTAAATTCCATCTGTTTTCTGTAAAAGTGGGATAAGATGAAGCATGAAAGGACTGAGAGAGTTCTCGGAGTGAATGTGAATACCCTTCTACAAGCCTAGCTTGTTCTGTCATGGGGAAAAATGTTTGGAACATACCCTTGGGAAAATGCACAGTGCCACCTGAATGACTAGAATATCTAAAACATGGACTAGAAAATATTTGTGGAGTGAAATTAAAAAAAGAAACTAATACCAACAACCAAACAAAACAAGCAACAACAACAATCCTTGCTTTAATACGAAGATAGAATACCATCATCACTTGATAGGTGTCAGTAACACAAAAAGTCACCAAAGATTTTTCAACAATATGACCTAGGAGTTCTTGTACCTTTGAAAAGTATCTTGAGAATATTAGCAATGCCCTCTACAATATATTTTTTTCCAACACTCATATGAAGCAGTGTCTGATCTCTGGGTGACAGAATTAAACCTATCCACAGTTCCTAGAACTAAGAACCAAGCTGAATTTACTGCAGGATGTGCCAGCACCTGGATCCTGAAATTGTGGGAGGTGCTAGCAGTCACCACTGTCTTCCCTTTAACTCTGTTGCACATCACTCTAAAACACAGCCAAAAGCACAACAAATGTTTCTTCTTTCAGCTCAAGTTCTGTATGCCTACAGAAGCATAGCCAATGCTGCTGTTTAAGGTGCTGTTTGGTATGAATGCAATAGGAAATATGTAGTGTTCCCTGCTTCCAAATTCCCATGAACAAATATACTAAGCATATAGTAACTAAAAGCAATGTTTTTTAACAAACACACTGTTAATTGCTTTAAATAAATGTTTGCAACTTGAAGTATATACCTATTGCTGTTAGCATCTTTTATTCCTTTCCTTTCAAAGATGACGTTTTCTTCAAGTTGGAAATGCTAGTCCTTACAACAATACTACATTGCATATTGTATTTTTAGCTATTAGACATTTAGAACTTCAATCAAGTTTATTTTAACTAGAAAACCCACTGACAACTTTTATTAGCATGAGTGAATTACATTTTTGATGTTAATCTCCTTGAAAATAATTGAGAGTATTCCTCATCACTTGTGCCTTTCTCTGTCCAGATACGCTAAAGAAAAAATTTTAGTTTTAATAAAAGGGGTACATACAATAGAGTTTCTCATCTTTAGTGTTCATTACCTCAAGATTTTGATTGCTTAACTATATGCTTTAATGAACATACATACAGCTAGCCACTCTGTTGGACTGCAGAACCAAATAAAGTTATCTACAGTTCCTGTCATTGGATGTCAGTATGAAAGTTACCAAGAACCAGTACGGTCCAGCTGACATTCAACTTTTTTCATATGGTTTCACAAATCATTAGGAAGTAATGCTGCTATTAAATGGAGGGAAGTGCAAATTATCTGCATGTGACTACATTCAGGGCTTTTTCCTCTTTCCATGGATCTCAAAGTATGTGAAAAATACTAACTCACACTGTTCCTGCAATAAAACTACGCAGGTATTACTCATGCCTACCTCTACAGACAATCCAGAACATCATTTTTACTGAGCTGATTTCAAAGTTGCACATGGGATACATTAGATTCATACAGCTTAAGTGATGTTTATGAACTCAAACACTGTACTGGTGATAAAAATACAGGGAGATCCCAGAAATATCAACTCATGAAAAGGAAGAAGTCAACCTTTGGCAGAGAGATCTAATGAATGAAGGTTCTCAGTATTGCAATTATTCTATGTCTAACATCTTAGTTATCCTTTCATATTTTACAGTTCTCAGCCTGGAGCACACAACTAGAATTGCCTTGATTTACCACACTAAAAACAAGGCAGCTGTTACTTCTATGCTTATGCACGCTTTTTCTACTCTGTTTTACACCAAGGTCACTGATATTGCAATGATGAGGGCAATACAAGAACCTGGATTCATTCCAGGCTAGGGAAGATTAAAGAAAGCAATAGGAACATTCTCAGACATTGGACAAATTTTTTATAATATCATATTCTAATAAATCAAACTTTATAAAACAATTATAACTGATCCAGTTCTCCTGTTTTGCTATTCTATCGATACTGACATAATCCATAGTTAAAAAGACAGCCTAACTTACTCTTTCTTTCCTATCCCAATCAACAAGATAAGATTTCTGATGCATTTTAATCTCTTCCATACAACAACTTACAGAATTCTATTTGTAACTTCTGACACAGAACATACAGGTTATTCTGCAATATGTACAACTAGAACGTGCCCCTTCAAGAATATGCATCGTTTTGATATAAACATTTCCAGTAAAGTGAATCAATCACACAATACTTAGAACTGTTTTATTGCTGCTTCTTCTGTATGATAAAAACATAAACATCTCCCATACACATAACTGCAGATTTAGGCAAATTGTCTCACATCGTCTGTAATGAGGACAACTGAGTACATTCTTTCAGGATTAAGAATTCCCACAAGTGAAAAATCCTCAAAACAAATATAAATAGCAAGCACTTCCAAACAACAATAACTTATTTTTACTCCTTGAAGGAACACTGTTGACGGAAATTCTTCCTAAGCTAACCTTAAATGCACAAAAAAAGCCAAAGCAATACCCTGGTAAAAACCAAAATTAAGAAACCCAAAGGTTCATAATTTCATTGGTTTATTTCTACATCATGATAATAGTAGCATGGAAAAGAAAAATACTTTACCAAGTTCATTTATGTAGGTGTTTCCTTCCGAAGGTAAAGGAATGTACTGATTAGAGAAGAAGCTACTTCCATAACCCAGGACAAAACCTTCAAGTTTGGTGTTTTGGCTTGGTCGAAGATATCTCATGCAAACAGTGTCATCTGTTGCATTGATCTGAACTTTCAGACTCTGTCTTTTCACTACAGCAAGAGAAAAAAGAAGATTAAAATGTATCTTGTAATTATGTATTTAGTAGTGCTAATATTTAATATTAATATTAAAAAATTAGTATTTGGAATATGACATTATAGTGACATAAGACCATTCAATTTGTTAGATGCAAACAACCAAGCAATTGTTTGAATGTAGAGTCTCATGGCAACTCAGAAAGCAAGCTGTTATGTAAAATTGTGGTTTCCAACATGTCTACCTTTTTCCCTTATTAGTTTAAGTAATATCATTAGCAGCTTCTTCTACAATTGTAGTAGTAGAAGGGTGCATGAAGTAATCAGAAAAAATGTAAACATCTTTTCCTTTAAATATAGGAGTTAAAGCAGTACTATAGGATCCAGAGATAACAAAATTGCAAGTCAGGAGATTATTGTCTTTTGTCAGCAAAATTAAAATTCTAAGGATGCTATAGCACTAAGATAGACATATTGCAAAATTAGAGGATGAGTAGTAACTACGTCCGAATAAAAATGCTACAGCTGTTCGTTATTTATTTTCAGTTGCGTTCAGAAGGAAATGTAATTTTCTAGTTGGAATTAAATTAGCACACCTAGACTAATACATATACATTACTCAGAATTTCCAAGAAACGTTTTACAACACCGAATGTTTTGAATGTTTATGAAATTTTCATAAAAGTCACTTTTTACTTCAGGAGCTAAAACCTAAAGTAAAACACCGAGACATAAATGACTTCTCATTACACAACAGGGTAGAGCAATAACTTCTTTCTCTCTCCTGATATATCCCTCCTCCTTTCTGTCTTCTTTCCAGAGGTAAATGCAGACTGATATGCAAACTTTCTTCAGACAAGTACATACTGGTTCTCAGCAATCACTCTACTACCCTTCCTCTGGAGAAAGTACAATAACTGGAGTTACCGAGAGGCCACAGTCCCCATTTTCTGAAAATGATTTAGTAGTCGTGATGAGTACCTGCAGTTGTCTGCAAGTTGGCTGAAAAGACCTAGGCCAAACTTTTCATGCCCCTTTCCTTTATACAAAGGATACAAGCAAAACTGATGGAAAACATTTGCCTCCAATTAAACCCTTTATTTGAAGAGTGATCAAGTAAACCCATTCAGGAAACCATCCCAATGGTCAGGAAGCCATCCCAATTCTTCAAAAGCTACTTTGCCATATTCCAGGAGATGACAGAAGTTCAAGACACCTCAACTCTGCCATTTTCAGCAGTAAGGGACCATGCTAGGGAAAAGGGTAGTGGTTCCCTCCTCATCTGGGAAACAACTTCTTTTATCATTACACAGCAATTACATAAGAAATATTATCAGCAAGGATAATGCTCTCAGATATAGTGTCCTCTGTGGAGCCAGGAGTTGGACTTGGTCATCCTTGTGGGTCTCTTCCAATTGAGGATATTTTACAAAACCACTGTATATTTTAAATGAAAACACATATCCAGTTAATTTTTAAAAAAAATTGTTTTGTGACTGATTAAAGTTTTTAATACAGAAATCCAGTTATCTCATATTTGAATCAAATGCTATAAGACTTGCATCCTTTTTAGACACAAATGTTTAACAAAGACTATCCTTTCATATATGCTTCCCTCTCCACAGAGAGATGTTATAAAACAGAATTTAGGTGAGTACTTAATTTTAACAAATGTAATTTGCTATCAATCAGAGATAATAATCCTAAACTTTGATGTCATGCAGCATGCTTTATGATGTATATTAGAGGGCTTGGAAGACTGTTGATTTTTCTTCCTGTTTGGAACCTTGTTGGTATCCAAAGTTGCATGTCCTCAGTAGCTTCATATGGTGATTGTACAATCACAGAATCACCAAGGTTGGAGAAGACCTACAAGATCATCCAGTCCAACTGTCCTCCTATCACCAGCAGTTTTCACTAAACCATGTCCCTCTCAACACAACGTCTAAACATTCCTTGAACATCTCCAGGGTCAGTGACTCCACCACCTCTCTGGGCAGTCCATTCCAGTGCCTAACCCCTCTTTCAGAAAAGTAGTATTTCCTAAAGTCCAACCTGAACTTCCCCTGGCACAACTTGATGCCATACCTTCTAGTCCTATCAGTAGTTACACAAGAGTAGAGGCCAACCCACAGGTCACTACAACCTCCCTTCAGGTAGTTATAGAGAGTGATAAGGTCTCCCCTGAGCCTCCTCTTCTCCTGACTGAACAATCCCAGCTCCCTCAGCTGCTCCTCATAAGGCCTGTGCTCCAGACCCCTCACCAGCTTCGTCACCCTCCTCTGAACAAGCTCCAGGGCCTCAATGCCCTTTTTTGCAGTGAGGGGCCCAAAACTGGACACAGTACTCGAGGTGTGGCCTCACCAGAGGTGAGTACAGACGAATTATCCCTTCCTTGCTCCTGGCTGGATTCACTATTTCTGATATAAGCCAAGAGGCCCTTGGTCTTGTTGGCCACCTGGACACACTGCTGCCTCATGTTCAGCTGAGGGTGGACCAGCACCTCCAGATCCATTTCTTCTACACGGTCTTCCAGCCACTCTGCCCCAAGCCTGTAGCATCTTCTGGGGTTTTGTGGCCCAAGTGCAGGACCCAGCACTTAGCTTTGTTGAGTTTCATCCCATTGGCCTCAGCCCAGTTATTCCACCTGCCCAGATTCCTGTGAAAGGCCTTACTACCCCCAGGCAGATCGACACTTCCTGCCAACTTGGTGTCATCTGCAAACTTACTGAGGGTGCTCTCAATGCCCTCATCCAGGTCATCAAAGAACCAGCCAGTTCTTTACCCAGCAAAGAGTAGACCTGTCCAAGCCATGAGCTGCCATCTTCTCCAGGAGAATACTGTGGGAGACAGTGTCAAAGTCTTTGCTGAAGTCTAGGTAGATTCTGTCAACAGACTGTGATGTAATGGTCAGAGTTGATGGTATTTAGGGAAAATCTTTCTTTCCATCTCCTTGGTGATGGTGATCTAGTTATAATCTCAACTCCATATTATCCTTAATATATGCTCTAATAGTTAACTATCTTCTGCTCCATCTTAAGATCCTGACTACTACTTTATTCCCCTTGCTGAGAGGGATGTCTACAAGGCCACTTTTCTCCCATTTTCTTCCTTTGTTCTGAGACCCAAAGGGCAGCATGGGGCAAGGCAAATAAATGGCCTTCTTCACTTTCTTTCGCTGTATCTATTTGAAGGAAAGTAGCTGCGCTAAATCAGTAACACAAGTACCGCACTTCAGATGACTATACTGAATTCCCTTCAACGAACTCTGCATTTCAGACTCACCAAAATTGAGGGATTAATTATAATGGGTAGCTACCAGAGGCTGACTAGTTCCTGGATGTGCATGGATAGAAGTTGTGGAACCACAGCCAATGCTGACAAGGTTTGCTATCAGATGTCAAAACAGTATGGAACTACAAACTGATAATTTCAGAGGAAATCTACGGTCACTTGTACATTACAATACAAACAACTTCTACATGATGTTTTTCTCTTTTCTTCCTCTTTCTCCTTATTGATGCATAGTATAAAGTTACTTTACAAATCAAAATAAACAAGCAGGAAAAGCAATAAATCTCATTGTTAGTTTGAAGTAGTTTCTTGTATTCCATCTTACTGATTTTTAATCCTATTTCACAGAATCATTTAACAGTCCAAGCTGGAAGGAATCTTGAAAATCTTAATTATTATTGCTACCTGAATATTAGTCAACTCACATTAAATGACCCAAAGAAAGTCAGTGAGCTGCTTAGTCATTGGGTTGGACCAGGGAACCTGCCAAGAAGCATACCAGCCCTCATGTCTGCTGACAGCTTAGTCCTCTAATACCTTTCCAGAAGCGCTTGCACTATTCCAGCTCTTCACTTCTGTGCCCGCCTGTGTGCAATATACTCAGAATCATGCTCTAAGAATACAAACAGAGCAGACGACAAAGAAACCTTTTATGAGGAATGCCCATGTAGTCACTTGTGATCCATGAATAGCTGAGAGATCAGCACAGAGAGGCCTATGTAGCCAGCAGAGAGCCCAGAGCAGCATAGGCATAAGTGGTTTGATGGCAACCAGCTAGGTGAATGGGGATTACTCTCGGGAGCACATTAGCAGAAGAGGTTTCATTTGTGTTGATCTCACAGCACTTTAAACAAGCAGCAGAAGCATTCTCATTTTGAGTAGTATCATCTCCACCTTGGCCACCACTCAGGTAAACAATTATTAAGCATGATGGCGGAGACAAGAGAAGTCATAACAATTTGACTGCTGTGGTATGAATAAATTTGATTTTGAGAAAATACCCTTGACATATCATGATTTTAGAATACCTTCCTCCCTCTCCCTCCCCTCACTTCCCTGGTGAAAGAGTAGAATGATAAACCAGATTCCCTCAAATTCCAACACAAAGAAATTTTAAAAACATCTTGCAAACAGAAAAGAACACTTTCAGGCACAGAGCAAGGCAAGGTTGAATTTTTCTAACTTATATTCTGTTGTGTCAGTTTTTGGCATGCATTATTGAAACTCTGGTGTTAAGTATTTGCATTTGCGGAGTAATTCTTTCACCTTCACGCCATCGCTAAATGGAAGACTCTGAGATCGACAGCTATATCTGAAATACAATCTTTCTCTCATGGCTCGACAACAAAAATTCCATGCTGATCTGCAGGTATTCTTTTCAACAAAATTCTACTGGTGGCCAAAAGCAGTATGACAAACAGCACACAGCATATCTGAAGTAAAAGCACAACATTAACTGTATCAAACCTCGCACACCTTGCAACGTTAGAGAGAACTCTAGGTGGAAGGATGCTTTGCCTAAAAGAAAAATTTTTGAGACAGCCCAATGAAATCTGCTAGAACATGGAAACTAACCAACCACTGGTAGCTCTTCAAAAGGAAGGAAATAGCTACATATTGTTGGAAGAATCCAGCTGGGAGTACCAGCAGTTTGGGTAGATGGAAAAAAAAAAAAGACCAGCCATGAATAGACAACAGGAGCCTATTTAATGCCTTTAAAATGCAAGAGCAGCTAATAAAAATAACATATGAAATATTCAGCTGGACATTATTTGGATTTAGATTTACTGCCAATTATAAGAAGTACTGTCTTTTTCTTATCTCTTTAATTAATCATGGAGTAACAGAGGAGAAGAGGGGAGAATTCAGAAGCACTGGTACCACATCCTACTCTTAGTAGCTAGTTCTAACTTACAGCTCATATTTAGCTACAAGGAAAAACAAAGCTCTAATTTTCAATTTCTGCTTTCACAGCAAATGTTCAGACAAAGCCCTTTGGATATTCTAGCATCCCACTAAGAAATCCCAGTTGCAAAGCAGTTTGTAAAGGTAAAATAGTAACAGGTAATTATTAGGAATAGATTTTAATAATTCCATTGCTATTTAAAAACTGGAGAGAATTTAGGAGATGAATACAGAACTGGTTCACTGGACTAGCTGCACTAAAACAGTATTTGTTTAGTAATTCAGTGTTGGGGACAGCAGTATTTCCAACGTATAAAAGCAAGTAAAACTATCTAAGAGTTTTCTTCCCCTCAAAAATTTGGTTTTAGTGATACAGAACTGAATACTTTAGAATTCTGTGTCCCATGAACCCACTGCATCCTTATGGTATTGTTGGTAACAATAGCTGTGCAGTTAACACAAAGCTAGCTAGTTTGATTTTCATCTGTTTCAAGGAACATGAGAGAAATTCGGTGATGAGGTGACTGGAATTTCAATTAACTGCCTCTTTTCTGTTTCTACCCCAAACCAAAACTGTATCTTGGCCATGTCAAATAAACTGTCTTCAGCTGAAGAGCATTCTGTTTCTCTGTCCAACTTAAGAAGATACATCAACAGCTGGCTGAAAATTCATTAATTAAATAACTTAATTCATTAAGTAACTAACATTCAGAAGTAAACCTCATACAGTAACAAGCCTGAAGAATGAAGTACAAAAGGAAATAGTAACTATTTTGTATTTTAAAATAAATTTATCTGGCACCTTACATTTTGAGCTATCTATTCACCTGCTTCACTAGCAAAAACTATGCTGGGACAAGATGTTATATTTTACTTACTCTGTGATTCTAGTGGTGAACTGAACGTGTATGTGGCCTTCTGTGAACATATGCAATCTTGTTTTTCATTTTTATCCGCAGAGCTAAAAACCATGAACTCTGCCTTACAAAAGGGTGAATACAGCTGTACTGTATTACAGCAAATTTGGCTTAGTCATCAGAATTCCTTTTGCCTTACATTGAAGCTGTTTATTTTTCTCTATTTCAAAGATTTTAGAGGGCATGAATGAAAGACCTAGCACTGCCTCCCAAAGTGCTAGAAAAATGAAGCATGCCTTAAGAAAATATATTAGCACCATCTATTTGCAAGAACCACCTCACTCATTAATTCCAAATTGTTCACAGCAGTGCTTTCATTTTCCAAATCTGGTGCCATATGCACCACCAGCCAAGATCGCAATGGTAATCTAACAGTGTGCGACTTTTACTTTTGCTATTATAAATTTTTGTTTTTTTTTCTTTGGCTCCCAAACATGGACAAATATTGGTTGCTTGGCTCAAAATCAAATATAGCTTAAAATGGGAAAAGTTTAAAAATAGTTCTGTTTCTATGCAGTAGAATAAACAAGAAGCACTCCTAAGCCACAACCACAGAACGATGTAATAACTAAGGATGGAAAGGACTTCAGCACCCTCTGCTCAATGCAGACCTAATCAGATCAGGTTGTTCAGGGCTATGTCCATCTGAGTCTTAAAGACCTCTAAAGACATAGTTTCCAGAACTTTTTTGGGCAGCCTGCTCCAGTATATATCACTCTTGCAGTAAAAATAATAATAAAAGCAAAAATAAATAAATCCTAATATCTAATAATCCTAATATCCTGCTGGAAACAGAAACAGGAGTCAAACTTCTGAAAAATTCCTTAGACAGAGGCCTGACAACCTGTCTCTGACTTGTCATATGATACTGCTTAATTTTTCTTTTAAATTTTAGGAAATTCCACTCATTTAATTTTTCAGTCTGTAAACTTATTTCTGTTTAAAGGTAAAATGTGTGTTAAAGGTAAAATGTGTTAAGCTAAATATTTAGCTTAACTAAAATTCATCATTGAACAATTTAACATTTTTAAAAGTTAAGGACAGAACAAAGCCCGATCTATCACTTTCTGTGGATAGCTCTCCCCAAACGTCTTTCATGTTGAATCATTTTCAACAGGCATTATTTAGAATCAATAGCATAACACCCACAAAACTTAGAAGGTCTTTATTTGTCCACGGGAAAACAAACAAAACAAAATCCTCCACCTTTTTAATGAACCTCAAGTCCTTATTTCAATTTAGATTCAATTTCAGGCACAAACTGGAACACAGGAAGCTCCCTCTGAACATCAGAAAGAACTTCCTTACCGTGAGGGTGACAGAGCACTGGCACAGGCTGCCCAGAGAGGTGGTGGAGTTTCCTTCTCTGGAGATATTGAACATCTGCCTGGATGCCTACCTGTGTGACCTGCTGTAGAGAACCTACTTCAGCAGGGGAGTTGGACTGGATGATCTCCAAAGGTCCCTTCCAACCACTACAGTTCTGTGATTCCAGATCACTTATTCATACTGGGATGGAGCTTGATTTGGACTTCATAATATGATCTCCAGAGTACTGTTCCTCTGACTTTATTCTAAGAACTGGATGTTTGTTGTTGTTTTTTCCATACTGGCCTGGTGCGTCTTTTTCTGGGCTGATGCAACTCCACCTAGACTGTGCTGACGAGACAGTGACTACATCTTGCCCAAAAAAGCTGGTCTTTCCCATCCTGGCTCCTCTCCTTTCCAGGAAAATGGGTCCAAGCCATCTCCACCCAGGCTAGGCTATGAGGAAAACTGTATCTTGGCCAAAGAACCCGACAGATTCTGCATAAACTCAACAAATGAATGCAGAAGACTGCTGGGAGGAAGGAAAGACTCCCAGCTGTTCTAGGTCTAACTCCTTTTTAAGCCTCAAAGAACACTAGTTAATGCAAATAGTCATGCAAGATAGTTATTTAGAGCCAGTCAGATAAATAAAAACATGAGCGTTCTCTAACAACTCCTCCATAGGGATAGCTCAGCAAGATATTATGAGCTTAAGTAGGTGAGGGATTCAGATACTGTTGGTCTCACAACAGTACCACACAGGACCACAAATTAGAAACAAATTGATGTAACCAGCATAAAAACTGTGGACCTTAGTGCAACACACTTCTTAAAAGCCTGCTCCTTGGTGGGCTGAGCTTACCATTACCACTGGCATCACCTATTCATTGGCAGGCAGTGGTTACCATTACCACTGCCTTCATTCTCTTTTCATCTAAGCAAATCACTGTATTTTTGAAGAATCAAAAACCAAAGGCTTAATGAAAACAGTATTTGGAGCTATAACTGCAGATATCACACTGTAATCCACATTGTTATCATTCATTACTAAATGCACTGATAATCTGCTATGTGGATTGACATGTACTTAGATTGCAGTGAGATTCCCACAATGCAGCATTTGTTTTGAAGTCTGTTCCTTAGGTGTGATTTCTATATGTTATATCAGAACATATTTTCTTTTTTCAGTATGTACCTTTTGAGTTGATTTGCTGTGTGTTTATTCATTTGGGGATCTCTTAAAACACAGATCAATGGAGAAGATTTAAAAAATGAATGTAAAATATCTGATGGATAGAAAGTATCTTTTCTACTGTCTTTTCATAGCTTTCTCTCATAGCTTCATTTTGCCTCTTTTCATGCATCAGATGTTTACTTTTTTAAGGGCAAGATGCTTAAAGTTAGTAGTTTCTAGACAGCTAGTAGTGTTTGCAAACTAACATAGTAAATTTGACAACAGTAGGTATTGTTAACACTCAAGATGTAAACTAACTTATTAGGATCACCAATAAGTCTAGGTACGCTTCCCTCCTGTAAATTTGAAAACTTGCTAACCAGTCCTTTTATGCACAGGCCTTCACATCTCAGTGATCTCTTATCAATGATTAGGCAGCACACGCGAACCACTCCTTTTAAATAGGGCACTACAGTATGTATTTAGTATGGCCTCAAGTTGCACCAGGGGAGATTCAAGTTGGAAGTTAGGAAATACTACTTCTCCAAGAGAGTGGTCAGGTGCTGGAACGGGCTGCCCAGGGAGGTGGTGGAGTCACCGTCCCCAGCGGTGTTCAAGAAAAATTTAGACGTTGTGTTGAGTGACATGGTTTAGTGGGAAATATTGGTGGTAGGTAGATGGTTGGATCTAAGAGGTCTTCTCCAACCTTGGTGATTCTATGAATCAACTTGACAAAATCCAGAAGCCAATGACTAGAGTATGTTACCCAAGAAAAAAAGGCCTGAGTAAATATGAGCTTTCTCACCTAGAGGAAAAGAGTGTAGCTAGAATGTTATGTACATAAAGAAAGAGACAAAAAACTGAGAGAAAAGCAGAAAAATTTCTGGTACATATCTGTAAAAAGCAGAAGCAATTGACACAAACTGTAGCAAGAAACTGACAAACACAGTGAAGCTCTCCAACAATCTCAGGAGTAAGCACAAGAGAGACAAAGTGATTTCACAAAGGCCACTTCAGCTATGAGTTTCTTTGCAGAATCAGGTCATTTTCCCGTTGAAGGGTACAGGTTTTTCTCCTGCACCCCTAAATATGTACCTCAAGAAGTGCTACTCTCTCCAGTGAATTCCAATAGCCTACTTCCTATCTCTCACATATAGATATTGAAAATCCAGTACGGCATGTTATCTTCAGTAAACAGATAAGCCAAAAAGAAGCACCAGGGAGAGGCAAGATCCCTCTGTAATGTAAGAACAGAAAAATATCACACTACAATTGCTTGAGGAATGGCAGAAAAGAGCATCCAAGAGATGAACTGTTCGGCCTAACCTCAACTACCTGAAAAGTATGGAACAAATGGTCAGATCTCAGCACATAGAGAACGAGGAGATTGAGAAGAGCCAACACAAATTTACCACGGCCAGACTGTGTCTGACCAATACTGCTGCCTTCTGTAATCCTATTACTGGCTTTGTGTGCAAGATAAAAGTAGTGAATGCCATTTTCTTTGACTTAGCAAAGCTTTAGACACAACCTCCGCAAGCATCCTTGCAGCCAAACAGAAGAAGGGAACGCTACAGGGGTTGAATGTAAGGTGGATGGAAAACTGGTCTCAAAGAGTAGCAGCCAGTAGTTAGAAGTCCAAAGCCCTCCCTTGATACTCTTTCTGGTTCTCAAGCAATATCCACAGCAGTTCCTAAATTAATTTCAGTGGAGGAGAATGTCTTTTGATTTGTGAACACTTAGCACAGAATTTGGGTCAGGCAAGTAAAATAAGATGGGTTGCACATAATGATCTGCTTCCAAATTTAATGGAGACTAACTAGTTTGAGACGCCCACTCAGAAACAGGTGCCTACCAACCTACGTTCTCAAATCAACTTTACAGAAAGACAGCACAATACACAAGACAGACACTACTGCACTCCTGGTGCATCTGTGAGTTCAGGTTTGTTCCTCTGTTCAGTTTTAATACTTCAGTAAATATACTTCTGCCTACCTCTTGAGAAACACAATCCAGTCAGTAGTCTTTGTCAGAAGTTCTTTTAAGAATGAATAAAAGGTATTTAAAATCAGGTTACATAAATAGAAACAAGTTTTTCCTTACAAAGTGATGTAATAATCTGTTTCTATTAGAAACAGCTAGAAAGAGAAAAGTACGATTTGTCTGTTACATTGAAATTGTGCATCTAGAGACCAGATCCATGGCAGCACAAGACATTTAACAATTCTTAAATGTATGCAATCTTATAAAAATATCCTTCCTAGTTTAGTACTGTCTAATGAGATTTATTTTCTATTTATAAATTGTTCATTATGTTGTGCAAAGCTGAAATAAGCCTCTCTGTAATAGCATGTAGCAAAATGATGAAAACTGAAAGGTATCATACATTTTCAGAAATCATGATGGCTCTTAACTTCCAGCACTGCAGCCATCACATGATCATGCTAAGTATCTGAATTTTCTGCTCAAAATCTTCTAATATCCAGGATATACAGGACTGCAAATAGTGAAAATATTAAAAGCTTTGGATATGTAGTTGGCAAAAGCATTTGCAATATTTTGTGTTCTAACTTTGGAGTAAGTTCCCTACTTCTCAGAGCAGGCAGCTGATAAAGCAATTAAATATCTGAAGTGTGCATCATAAGTGTAGGTTTTCCTGTATATCACATGCTAAACTCCAAAAGAATTATCAAACTTATCAGTTACAATAACAAAACAACAACCAAACATGAAATGCTAGTAACGCTTTGAGGGCCGTAATTTGTTCTTCTCAATTCTATCAGCAAAGCTTTTAACAATGTGTTTCCTTTTAGTTTAGAAAGCTCTAGACACACACACACACAATAATAATAATAATAATAATGCACATGCTCAGAATTTCCAATAGAGCAGTGATAATAAAGTTAATAAAGTGTTTTTACTTCTGCTCTGGGTCTCCAAACTGAACATTCTCACACGTCATAGACACTAGCTGAATACAGCTGAGTCCTATAAGGACTGATTCCAAATGCATACAGTTTTTCCAGATGGAAAATGTATCTCATCGTGGATCACTAGATGAGGTGAATCTCAAGACTGATGTTCTGGCTTCTTTTTTTAAAAAACAAAACAAAACAAAAAACAAATTGAGAAAGATCACAGGTGATTCTCTTCTTCTGCAGTTAAACATTCTGAGTTGCAATGACAGGAAAGCTTCTACAGCTCGAGAAAATGTCTCCAGAAAGAAGCAACAGAATTCCTCTATGTTTCTGAGTGTGAGGACAGAAACCATTAACAAGGTAAATATTTATGATTTTTGGGGCAGGATACGGGCATGTGCTCAGAACCATCAGCTGTAGAATTTGTGCATTATTGACTTTACATTTTTACTGGTTCTTCACTCAGAAATGTATCCAATTGTTTGTGGCAAATTTACTCTGTGTAGAAGTTTATGTCTCTTTCATCACTGACCTTGAGACCTAGTGCAGAGTAGATTACATTAATTCCCAAGGAATATTCTCTGATTTAAGAGCTTATAAAGTACATAGTGTTTCATGACTTTACAGTGCATAGGTTTTAAAATACAAGATGATCTTTCCCATGCCACTTTTGTTTGATGTCTGACAAATGGTTTAAACTCTACAAAAGCAAATTAAAAATAAATAAATAAATGGACAAGAAAACACCTACAAACCTAGAAAAGCCAGGCCATAGGAAGGAAACCAACAAATATTCACAGTGCCTGAGATTTCTAAACTGAAACTGAGCATGACTAACAGTATCTATTTCCTTTGACTGAGCATCTATAATTTCTCCTCAGCCTTAATACTATGAATGACCTTACATGCTCTTTAAGTAACTACACTGATAGCATATGATGCTCGTCGCAAGTTTCTGTAAGTATTTCCAAGTGAGAAAGGAGCACAATAAACATTTATTATCTTATTTAGAAGCAGTTGGTAGCTAGAACTAAACAGTACAGGAAGATTGATAAAAGCCTGGAAGAGTAAAGCAAATATTTTTTCCTGCAATATACTTACCAAAAGTGACCTAGACTAGCCAAAAGAAATGCTGAAGAGATGACAGAATCACAGGCGTTGGAAGGGACCTCAAGGGATCATTGAGTCCAACCCCCCTGCTAAAGCAGGTTCCCTACAACAGATTGCACAGGTAGACATCCAGATGGGCCTTGTATATCTCTGCAGAAGGAGACTCCACAACCTCTCCAGGCAACCTGTTCCAGTGCTCTGTCACCCTTGTCATAAAGAAGTTCTTCTGCATGTTTGTATGGAACTTCCTGCGTTCAAGTTTTAAGCCACTGAGAAGAGCCTGGCCTTATCCATTTTCCTCACACCTCCCTTTAGTTATTTATAAACATTAATCAGTTCCCCCCCTTCAGTCTTCTTTTCTCCAGGCTGAACAGACCCAGGTTACTCAGCCTGTCCTCATACAGGAGATGCTCCAGGCCCTTTATCATCTTTGTCTCCCTTCAGTGGACTCTTTCTAAGAGGTCCCTGTCATTTTTGAACTGTAGAGCCCAGAAATGGACACAGTATTCTAAACGTGGACTCATCAGGGCAGAGTAGAGGAGGAGGATCACCTCCCTTGACCTTATTTAATGCACCCGAGTATACCATTGGCCTTCTTGGCCACAAGGGCACACTGCTGGCTCATGACGAACCTGTTGCCCACCATGATGCCCAGATCCTCTGCAGAGCTCCTCTCTAGCAGGTCAGCCTCTAACCTGTACTGATATATGCAGTTATTCTTCCCCAGGTGCAAGACTCCTCATTCACTCTTGTTAAATCTCATCAGGTTCCTCCCTGCAGTGTTAATGCTTGTAATTTTTTCATAGCATAGCTAAAATCAAGTAATGGGCTGCCTGCATACTGCAATATCATTATCAAGTTCATAACAGTAAGCGTCTGTTGTCAAGCTTTACGACAAAGGATGGAGACCTGATGCCAGCTGAACACACAATCCCCTCCCCTTTACCTAAGACAGTTCTTAATCAGCCTAAGAGAATTCATGCTTCCCATACCCAAATGAAGCCATTTCTCTAACCATATAACACACACGCACAAGCATACACTGCTCTATGAATAAAGAACAGTACAGTGCCACTTAATCCACCCACCTCAGCGTTTGTGTAAGCCAGAGATAATGGAACTCAGCCAAAATTTCCTGGTCAGACAATAGTTTTCTCTCTGTTTTTGCATCCCGCAACTCAAATTCTTAATAATTTTCAGACTATTGCACCCATGCCTTTCATTTTCAGCATATGCTCGGACATGTTGTGCAGACACATTGAGATTTAGAAAGAAAACTGATAAGCGATATGGCCTGAAGTCTTGCATTTTTTTCATTGTGCATTTCTCTTGTTCATGTACAGGCTTGATCTATGGTAATGACAGAATCATTACAAAGTAAGAAAAACAACATTTCAGTTTTACATATAGCTTTACATATTTGTATTATTGAATGAAGCATAACTCTGTGTTCTAAAATGTTTCCAGACTTATACATCATAGAAAGAAAAATTAATGTGAATAATAAATGTAGAGCAGTGGCAAGGAGCTGACAAAAGGAGAACTTTTTTTCCCCTCTTCAAGCTCAAAAATAACATTATCCCCCACACACTTCAGTACTCTAAAATTGGCCAGGCTCCCAAAGCATTAATTATGTAAACTCACACCAAGCACTCTGTGGCCATTTATAGATTTATGAACTGATGCCACAACTGGTTTTGATAGGAGAGAATACTACAGCTTCTAACTGCTTCATTGAATTATGCTTTTCCTGAGCAGATTTCAAGAATAATGTAAAACATTAGGAGTATACAAAAAACGCAGAAGTAACACTATAAATTCCCTCCCACTTTGAGAATCCATTTTGCTCTGGCTTGAATGAAGCCCTGCATGCCCAACTTCAGCATATCCAGCACCTCCAATAGCTAGTGTCCCAACTCTTCACCTGTATTTTTTCCAGTAACTCTGAAGTAGTGAAGATTCTGAATTGACATTCCTACTGTAATCATCCTTATGTAACCTAGTTTGCATATCCTCAAGTTATGATTATGTCACTTGGTTAAGCAATGAGCTCAAAAGCACTGAATTCTGGTGGCCAAAGTACCATCACAACTTCAACAGTAGAAATTCAGCTGATGGTTCAAAACTTGACCTGTTTCTGATTTACCTTGCCACATCTCACACTGATTTGCTCAAGTGGGGAGGATTAGGGTTGATTTGGTCAAAGTGTAATGACACAATCAGTACATTTTGAGGGACTGGTCTGGTCCTTGCCTGAACAAAGGCTTGATTCCTGCCAGAAGTCATTTTTATGAACACTATCCTCAATGCAAAATAAGATAAAAACATTTTCCTAAAGCAAACTCATAGAACATACAAGCTAGTCTGTATTGCAGAAAACCTAGTTTCTAAGCAATGGCATTTGAACTAAGGTGTGCCAGGAAAGCTTGGGTAGCACCTGATCTGCTTCTGGCTGCCCTCTTTCACTACAGATTGGACTCTTTTCCTTACAGTGTCCTGTTTAGAGCCACTGCCTTTTCAGAACACCAATGCCGGTCTTTCTCCATAGAAAGTCTAAAAGGACACTGTTGCAGTCTATGCCTGGGAGCATCTCAGACCATCTCCCACAGAAAGCCAAAGTTTAGAACACTCGACACCACAGAAGTATTCAGCTCACCACCACTTTCAAGTCTGCACTTGAATTTCCCCAAGGAAGAGAAATCCACTAGGACCTGCATAAACAGTTCTGACTGGCAGGTTACTGCTAGCCATTTGTTCCCCCTGGAGCAGACAGTTTTGTTTGCACATGCAATGTGTAGCGCACACCTGGTAAGCCCAAAAGCTCCAAAACATCAGACCCAGTGACCATTCATCAGCAGATACACAGACTGATGTATGTAGCCACTGTATCCAAAGGTAGGTCTGGCCAAACAGCAGTGGTATCATTTAGCTTACAGACTCCCCTCAAGCGAGTCATATAGCTTGCCTGGCTCAAATAGCTAGATACAAAAGATGGCATGAAAAATACATTGAAACATAACAGTATGAAAGAGACACTTGGGAATTTGAAAATCAAAGTGAAGAAGTGGAGGGTTATACAGATCACCCAGCACTGAGATCATTTTAGAGGCATTCATATGTTCTGGAATTTAATCCTGGCAGAACCCACCCACATCTATCATTGTCACATCACTGCTAGTGCCAGCATAAAAATGGAAATCTGGTATTACAGATTATCTTTGGACTTGGAAGTTTGACACTCAGTACCAAGTTTTGATATATTTTCATGCAATCCTAGAACTCAACTGTCTGTATGGTAAGTTATCTTTGATTTAATGATCAGCTACAATGCCAGAATTCTTATGTGCTGTTTTCACTTTCAGCAAAGGAGGATACAAATTTGCCATGACATCTCTACTGACTGAAAATCCTAGTTACTAAGTTACACCAGATAAGGAATTCCTTTGGGATTTCTCAAAAGACTTTATTGTCACGATGCACCATTAAACATAACAGAACTATTTCACACAAATCTGATCATGAGTACATGCCTCACTAGAATGAAAATCTGGTTATCAGATTGATTCCTCTGTTCCCTATAGAGCAGTAGGGAGTTCAGCAGGTTGTGACTTGGAGTGTAAAGAGATGCAGTGGAATTTAAGATTGCTTATCATGGCAGACCTTCCCTCTTAACAGAATACTACCACTCATTTTAAAAATAACTGAAGATGAAAATATTTGACATTTCTCTTTCCAGACACTAAAAATAAATGGAAGAAAATCAGTTGTTTTGTCTGAACTGGTTCTTCGTCATTACAGTATGTTTTCTGAAGGTTGAAGCATTGTGTATTTTGAAAAACAGTCTCCGGAAAAATGGTTTGTAAACTGCAGAGAAAGAAACATATGAGAAGCATCTTTTCACTCTTCTTGAAATATTTTGACTCAACAGCTTCCTTACATGTTCAAATAAACAAATTTCAATTCTTTTCCTATGTGACAATTTCTGTTCTTCTACCCTACAGCTGCCAGAGGGGTGCTGTTTAGTTGCAATGTGGCACAAAAGTTTAAAAATTAACTTGGCTGATGTAGTACAGTGACTATGATGCATTGTAATAACTCAACATTGTTTTAACTGCTTGACACCAGTAAGTAAAAACACATGCTGTTCAATCTCTGGTTAGGAAGAAGTATTACATAACATAGCACGGGCAACAAATTTAGCAATGAATAAAATTAGCCCATTCCTTTCACAAGTGTCAATGGTAAGTTTGGAACTGTAGTGTAAATACAGTGTTCTCTCGAAAGGATGTCAGTTACACTTACCATAAAAACAAATCTTAGCTGGTGGTTATCTGCAATATTTTCTAACATTTCTGTATACTTACTAAACAAAATGATAAAGTAGAACCGTTATTTTTCCCACTTATCCCCACAGCAGACAACTGCAGAAACAAAGTTTTGCATCGGGTTGTCCCTATGTAGGTCTGTAAATCGGGATTTTTCACATGATCCCATGAGGCATCTCAAGTCTATTCCTTTCCTCCTTAGAATGCAGCAACAAGGAAGGAGGTGAATTAAGGTTTCCCTAGTGTTTCCTGGAAAGCAGAACAGGACGGGCCTGACTCCTGGAAAGTGGAACAAGGATGGGCCTGAATTCCAGTCTACCTGATGACTAATTCAAATAGTAGGAAAGCCACGGAGGTCAGAAACATGGCAAAATAAATAAATGAATAAGACTCTTCTTTTCTGAAAAAGTTTTAAAGTTAGAAGTTTATAAAAAGGGATCAACTCCAAATTCTTTTCAGCTCTAACAAAGGAAAACAGGACATGAAGATATACAAAAACTATCAGAAACAGATTATAGTGAAAAAGCGCAGTTCTATGCACATCTGTGTTGTAACTGGAAAGTCAACTGGCAAAGTCAAAACCATGAAATGCTGTTTTACCAAACACTAAGAACTTGTTCCACAACTGTTGCCTTAAACAACATCTGTGTCAGATCCAGCTGGAACGATACCAGTGAAACACAGTTTACAAGGCAGTACAATCTTGAGGATTATGTCCTGTAAGTCGTTTATTCTTGATTCTATGGCTTCGCTTTTTTTCATTTCCCCCTCAAATTCAGGATGCTCTGCTTACTAATTCATCCTTTAAAGGTAAGACTTTTTCATTGTACTCAGTTCCTGTTTAGAAAGGCCATACTGTCTTCATCAAGGAAGAAACATTAATGTTTCATGGAATCATAAAACTCATAGAAAGTATGACAAATTATAACTCTGACACCTATGTACCACAAGTGTTTCCTCCTATGAATCATTCGCATCAATAAAATATTCCAAGTATAACAGTGTTGAAGTGGAGCATTACACATTAGATGGCACTGGCATAGTGGAATAAAAGAAGAGATAACATCAAGTCAAAAATGTCCAACCCTCTTATTTCCTGATGAAACACAAAACTCTAGAAGTGAGATAAAGCTGAAGGAACAGTATCTCAAATACTTGACAAAAGAAGGTCTCTAATAAGTGCCAGCATTTCCTGCTCTGCCATTCTGTGACCCCACACAGAGTGCACTTCTGTGGACTACAGAACTTTTTCAGCAGCTTTAAAACAAATGTAGTAGTAAAAAAGGTATTGCCTTCACAGCAAAACATAATTCCCACCAACCTTCCCTCTTCAGTAAACCTGTACTTACACCTGCAAAACCTGACAATAGATAGTCTGAATTGTGACACAGCTTATAACCATCTGATCATTTGTCATTTGGTACAGCAAATGTGACAAAGTATTGCCAGATAAATAATGTTAATCTGTACTGAGGGCACTATAATGGGACCAGATATACATAAAGGCCTATTATCTAAGTAAACAATGTAGAATACATAGAAGCATCATAAAGTTTCCATGGGACATTGCGGCACTCATCCACAGCTGCACTCAGTGCAGGAAGTGAGGCCACACTGTGCAGAGCAGAGCAGGACAACCCCTCTGCACAGCTGGCAGAACTGGGCCTGATGCACCCCAGGGTACGGTTGGCCCTTTGGGCTGCCAGGGCACACTGCTGGCTCGCATTCAACTTGCCAACAGCCAGAGCCCCCAGTTCCCCTTCTATGAGACTGTTCCCCAGCCTCACTTCCCCAGTTTGTGCATGGATCCAGGGTCGCCCAGTCACAGGTGCAGAATCCAGCACTTGCTTTTGTTGACCTTGAAGTGACTGGTGATTGCCCAGCCCTCTGAGTCAAAGTAATTAAAGAAATGATTTATTGATAGAGAATATTTGAGAAGAGCAACAACACTTCCTTTGTCATTCTACTCAAACTCATGCTTGCAGAGGTGAAAGCAAAAATATATATATTTGGTGTGGTGAACCACACGTGTTCCAGCCTCCTGAACAGCACATCCTCACAAAATCTCTGCAGTAGTTCTGAAAGTCATTGACATCTGAAGGGTGTACTGGCACCATTCCTTTGCAGCTGCGGGAGGCAAGATGTTCTTTCCACCTTCTATCACTAAAAGGAAATCCCAGTCCACAAGACCAGAGATCACTGTGTTTCACCTCCTGGAGAGATTGAGTACAAGCATCCCAAAGCAAAATTAAGAATGAAAAGAGAACTTGTTCATGGAATATGGACATCGTGGCAAAGCAAATTCAGCTAGATTATTCCCCTCAAGTTATCAAGTTGACTCCGCTGGTCCCTGTCGAGCAGAAGGGACTGTGGAGCCTTGGTTAAGTAGCTTGTAACTTGAAGAGAAAAGGAGCTCAGTGCATTTTACAGAATACTACCGCTCATTCTAAAATTAGCTAAAGATCAAAATATACTCTTTGATTAGGAAAACATTCTGTATGTTCTGTCAAACAGAAGAGTATTGTAGACAAAGACAATTCTTTGCACATTGACAGGCAACAGGTAGGTACTAACATAGTTGTTTTTTTCCAGCACAGTCCAGTGTAAATATTAACCCGAGGTGCAGTTGCAAAAAAGATAGATAGGCTGACATTTTAACAATGCAATGGGAGAATCATGAAGACATTTGAGCTGGAAGGGACCCTTAAAGGTCAACCAGTTGAGCTCCCCTGCAATGAAGAGGGATATCTACGGTTTGATCAGGTTGCTCATTGTCCCCCCAGCCTGACATTGAATGTCGCCAAGGACAGGGCACCCACCACCTCTCTGGGCAACCTGTGCCCGTGCCTCACCACCCTTTGAAGAACTATTTCACTGACTTGAAATGAAGTTTCCACCTGCAGCTGTATGCACTTGGCAAACAGAACTTCACTTCTGCAATGTTATTTTAGGACAGTAAAAAAAAAATTGTATCCCAGAATTAATCTTCCTCTAACGGCAGTGGATCGGTAGCTTTGTCACTTTGTCTGTGAATCTGTCTAATTCACAGTTACAGTAAATTTACAGCCATCATTCTATGGTAGTGAGCAGAATATGAAGTGAAACTATTTAAAAAGACAAATACCAGAAAATTCTCTTCCTTCAAAACTGGCAATACATACAAGGTTTCTCTCTGCCCAGTACAATCCTCTGCTATAAGAACTGCTACAATAGTTTACTTACAGATGGCTTTTTGGATAAAGCTCATGCCTTGCAGTCAGTTCAACATGAAATGACAACAGTATCGACTGCTCACAGTTCATTACTCCACATTAACAGTATGCAGAAAACTCCACATTGAGTCCAGAAGATGAGTTTTAAAAGAAATCACTTTCAAAAGAGCACCACAAGAAAAAAAAGAAAAAACCTAAAAATTAAAGGATGGGGGGAGAAGGAGCATGAAAATCATCTCTCTTCTCCCCAGAATTTTTAGGTTCCCCACCAATGAATCAGAATCTCATAGGAAGCCCTAAGAGTGCTGATTTCTTACTGAACATTGTCATAAGGAACTAAATCACATCTTCCTTTTAAACTGTTCCTGGTTGCAGCATACTGCAGATGTGAAATCCATTACAAAGCACAGTGCACTGAGGCAAGCACTTCTACAAAGCAAGAGCAATACGTGCAGTACAGAAACAGTTGTGAAAGTGCTGCTTAATGCCAAGGTACTACAAAGTGTTTTACGATCTAGATACAAAAATATTTTCATTTTATGCTAAGACTGTCCTTTCTGCAGCAATAAATACTAGTAAATGACAATGTTACATGGTTTTCATTAGCAAAGAAGATAAAGGATCCCTACCATCTCTGTAAAACTATTGCACCTCCAGACACCAGGAGAGAGGAATAGTTAAATATTCTCAAAGGTCTGGAGGATATATTTTTCTTGTGGAAAGAAAGGTTTGAAATATAATTGCTTTTAATAAATCATAGTTTTTCTCTCTCAAAATGCATGCAACCTAACCCATAAAAGTAATTTCCTATTCAAATGTTAACAACGGATATAAATGGAAAGCATAAAAGTTATTTCAAGACAGAGCTGAAATCATCTGCCAGCAGCACAGAGTGTTTTCTTGAGGCACATTTTCTTTAAGATCCTACACCAGAAACCTACAGAACACTGTTCAAATCAGAGAGTTATGCTGTTTCATGGTACTTCTCACAGAGTTACAAGATAAAATAAAAACAATTTCTAATTGTTTTATTCGAGAGCTTTAAAGTTACTCTCTGGTGCTTGGACCTTGCCCTGTTGACTGATCTTCTTTACCTTTTCAATTATCTTAATCTTTCCTATCTTGTTGAAAGCAAATTTCCATGGAAAACATAAACATTAAAAAGAAACAAACAAAAACCCCACAACAGAAGAAAAACAAACAAAACCCCAGAAAGTTGTCATAGCTACTTGCCTCTTGGCAATTTCTGAGCACTTCCCAGGTTTACTGCAATATATCCACAGAAAAGGAGAAGGACCAGTCTTGGCATCATGGTTACAAACCCAACCTCGCACCGTGAATGATTCTGACAGGTATCACACCAAAGTACTGCAGCTGCATTTAAGGGAACGGTTCTCTCTGTGACAAGAGGCAGCAACTCTTTGACACAAGCGTAGTTCACACAGTGGGAGGAGACAGGATGACATCATTCACTCCCACTGGAAAAGGAGAATTAGCAGTGAAAAAAAAAGATTATTAGGCTCCCCCTACAAACATCTTTTTTTTTTTTTCTCCACAAGGTCCTTCCACCTCAAGTGATCAGTCAAGAGTCTGTTCTTTAAATTTCACACAAACAAAATCAGACACTTCAACACCTCTATTAACTGAAAACTGTTCCATGAAATATTTTTACTGCTTTATCCAAGAAAACTGGACTTAACCTGCAAAATTAACATTCACAATGCTCACACAGCTGCTGTTCTACTGAACTCAACATTTTTGTAATCTCAAGATTTTGCTTATGATTTCTAGACTTGGCTTTCCTTCATGCAAAATTAATACCACTTACGCTTGACATAATATTATAAATAGGCAAGATAAATATTTATTCAGTGAAAGATTTGTGTTTTCAAAACTAAATGTTCTTTTTCATACATGATTTGTCACTTCAAAAGCAATTTATATTTTCTCCTTTGTACATGGCTGTTGAGTCACTAGGAACAATGCTCAGTAGAAGCAAAAAGGCAGTGCATCTTCCAGAAGTCAGACCCTCTTATTAACTACATAATTGTAAATGTAAAAGAAATTCCATTAATTAATTCCACTAAAATCTGTTTCACTCCACAGTGAGCCAACTAAGCATAACATTTGGTCCTGCCCATAACTGAGAGGGTGGGAAGAAAAGGGTGGAGCAAAATAAAAAGATTACAAATGAATAAGGAAGAATTTGGTCTCTGTATATGGACAAGCAGAGCCAAAGAGGTCACATTTATTAAGCTAAAGAGTGATCTCTCTCTCTGCTCCCCGTCATTCCTCCTCCCCATCAAAGACACAGGAAAATGTTTTTCTGATTTACTTACTCAAATCTGGGAATAGTGAGATGGAAGTCAACATTATAGGCAGACCCCTATGGAAATTTCCATACACCATTAACTCAAGGGTCTTGGTGAGGATATAGACTCCGAAAGTAAGTTGTTTTATGAGTGCTAAGAATAGATAAATGCAGCAGCTACAATTTGGATAAGAAGATACTAAAAACATCATGGGGACAGAGAGAAGTGTCCAAAAACACTGACCACACCTGGTGGCCAAAGTGTTCCAAATGACAGCACAGAAAGCTAGACACACAGCGCAAATATGTTGTTTTTCTTTTTTCCTTTTTGTTTTTTTTTAAAATAAAACAATCTTTTAAAATGTTCCATGAACCATATTCTGTTTCTTCCATTTCAAAATTAAAAAGAAGAAATCAATCATTCGATGGAATAGTTTTCTTAAGAGAAAGAATAGGAAAATTAATTCTGGGTCACTCACAGCTATCTCTGTATTACTGTAAAGTGGACTCTATTGGTTTGTCTTATAGCCAACTCACTCTCCTTTTGAAGATCACAGAACACCTTTCAACAAAGTATACAAAGGTTGGTTTCTGTTCAGGAAAACATTGTCTATTTGTCTACCTAACAACATAGATTTTATTCCATTTTACAGAGATAAATAAAGTCCCATTCCTGCTATCATAACCACTTGCTTCTCTGCTGCCAGTTCCACCTTTCCTCTTCCTTCTATGCATTATCCAAACAATTCTTCTTTGTTTGGTGTGCCAAACACGTAACCTTCCCCTTGAAACTCTGGCAGACTCTAGATCCCTTCCTTCCCCTCTGATCATTCCTGTAGGTAGCAGCTCAGGTCAGCCCAGATTTTAAAGAACCACGTCACGCAGCATTTCCTTCCGTCTTATCAAGTACGTGTTTCATCAGAGGCAATTACAGGTTGATAAGGAGATCCAAGTGTTAATTTATGTCAAACATATTCTGAGAGTCCAAACTCAGTAATGCAACATTTTCTTTTTCCAGTGTACTCCCGCCATCTGTATCATCCATATAATCAGTAATTTTGTCCACCACTTTGCTTACAGGACTGAGCTTTACTAGGAAATTTCTGTTACATGAAACAAACGGAAGAAACACACCTATTTCTGCTTTCCTCTTTCATAAATCTTTCTGCAGTTCACTGAACTCTGCCTGCTACAGTGAAAGAACAACAACACGAGCAGGAAGAGTTCCTGGGTTCAGGTATTGCATTTCTCTTCTTGTTGGAGGGCTGCTCCACAATCTCCATTTAAACAGAGGCAGTCTCTGGTTTCATTTCACGAAAATAAAATTTGTACATCACACTTCACAACAAAAATTATCTAACACAGAAGTTCCTCAGGATTCTCTCATCCACGCAAACCTAGAAGTATATTACCAATTTTTGACTCTTACAATTGCATCAGGAGAGGATTAGATGCAAGGGGTTCAGTTAATGATAGTTTCATGTTGATAAACCTTAGCAGAAAGGCAAGAAAAACGGGGTAAGAACAGTTATGAAAAGTCTCAAACAGATCACGTTTGTTCAGGAAAAGTGATGTAAAAGGCAAAAGATTTGGCCCGCTAACAACTCCTCCTCTTCAGCACCACATTAATACTTAAGCAACACAGACAAATACTCAAACGTTTACTTGCTTACCTCAGCTTTCACTGGGTCTCTCTGGGGCAGATCTCAAAAACAGAGATTCCAACAAGATGGTATCACTGCTTGTCTGGGAGCAGAACAGAGCTTTTCTAGTTCTATTTTAATAGTTCCCAGACCAGAGATTATAGTAAAAACAAGAATAAAGGAAGGAAAAGAGAAAGGTGGGGGAATAGGGGCCGTGGAGAGCAGGAGATGGGATTTTACATTTTGTTTCCAAATACAAATATTCCTTTGTTGAAATTTGGGCTCAGTTCTGTTTCATCTATCAGTCCTGATTATTTTGACAAGCCAAAGCCAAGGTGACTCAACTCTTTACTTTTCTAATCTAAAACAGGGCAAATGTGTAGAACAACCTTAAAAAATGAAATCCTCTCTTCCTTCTGTAAAGCACAGTAATACAGTACGGAGTTCGCTAGGAGTAAAATCTTACTTTCAGCACACTTGATCTGTCTTCTTCACAGTCAGGTTGATTCATACTTGTAACCTTCACCAGTGTTGTAAATTGAGAAACGTCTTTGTCATACAACATGCTATATAAATGAAAATAATTATCATTTTATTGCATGTGACTCAATTGTCTCCTTTTCTTGCAAATGTCACAGGATCTACCCTCAAGGCCTACAGAAAGACACCGAAGAACATTCTTTCAGAGGTGTTGCTCAAAAAAGAAAATCATTCCTCTTCTGAGAGGATGCAATTAGTTATTCTCTCTCACCCTTCCTTTGTTACTTTGAGCAGCTAATTTTTGAACTCTCATGCTATCAAAAGTACTTTGTAGCTTGCTAATCTATTGGTCAAAAGTAAGGTGAGATGTACTCGTATTTAACAGCACATTAACGACAGTGTCAGTGGATTACTGCATCCCAAAACTGAGTTTCAGATCTCAGAATTAGTGAGATCAGAGACAAAGTTGAATGGAAGAAGAGTAGTCAAAAGGGATGAGCAGAACAGCTGGCTCTCGTGACATTTTGTTATACGGTTTACCAAATGTTCCAGCACTCACTCATTTGACAGTTGTAGTTTCAGACTGTGACTCATCTTTACTAGCAGGCTGTGCGTTTCCCTAAAGCTCTTCATGACAGAGTAAGATAAAAGGCATTTTTTGTTTTCTCAGTGAGCTTTTTATTTTATCTTGATGCACTCTTCGTTACTCAACGCACTATGCCTGGTGTTGCACTTTCTCTGACATTGTCATTCTTTATGTATAAAGATGAAAACCTGGGATTACACTGATTCTCCAAGTCCACTCTGATCTTAGTATTTTTGCCTTATTTTACTTAGGCTTTATTTTGTTACTTGCCTTTTATTGTTTCTTAGCGTTCCAAAATTCTGTATTGACCTGTGATTGTGTTTTCCTCTCATGTCGTATATCGTGTTGCCAACTTTTGAAAGAGAATCTGTTAAGTCTTCTTGTTCAACTCTACTAGATACATTCAGCTGTACTGAATACATTTCATTACTGCACTTTGATTTTCCTCCATTATGTACTCAGACAGAATTTGTTGTACAGAATGACATAAAATTGTCATTAAAATGGCAACGTGTTTCACATAATAAGCTTCTACTGCAATAAATTCTACCAGATTATAGGACAGCATAGTTTGGAAGGGATCTCAGAAGGCCACCTGTCTTACTCAGCCATAAAAGCAGACCAGGTCAGCCAGCTCTTTGTCCAACCTAGTTTTGAAAGACTCCAAGGAAGAAACCTGCAGGCTCACTAGTCAACCTGTTCCACTGTTAGAGTATCCTCATGGGGAAAACTTTTTTCCCCCTCATATCCAGGGTGAGCCTTCCTCATTTTAACTTGGGCTTGTTGCCTCTCACGTTGCTACCATGTACCACTGTATAGCTCTGTCTTCTCAGCAACCCCCATGAAAACATGGTGAGGACTCCTGCTGGGTACCCTGGAGCCAATTCTCCAAACTGAACAAGTCTCATTCACCTGGCCTGTCTTCACAGCCCCTCCACATCTTGTTCACCTAAAAACTTCACTGGACTTGCTCCAGTTTAAAATTGTTTTCCTTCCATTGAAGAGACCAATACTAAACACAGTATCCAGACATGGCTCAACATGTGGCAAATAACTGCCTCCCTCAATCCACTGGCCATGCTCCTGTTCATATAGCCCAGGACACTATTGACCTGCTGTGCTGTCAGAGCCCACCAATTGCTCCAGTGCACCTTTCTGTCCACCAAGATCCCCAGGTCCTTTCCAGCAGAGCTCCTCCTCAACCAGTCAGACCCCAGCTTATGTTATTGCAGGGGTTATTCCCACTCAGGTGCAAGATTTTGCAGTTGAGCTTGTTGAATTTTCTGAGGTTCCTGTTGGCCCATTTCTCCAGTATGCCTAGGTTGCTCCGGATGGAAACCCTGCCCTCACAAGTATTACCTGGTTGTCCCAATTTTGTGTCCCTTGAAAACTTGACAAGAGTCCTCTGTTATGTCTTCCAGGTCACTGACAAAAAAGTTACTGGACAGGTCCTACGATGTGGTACTCCCCTTGTTACCACCATTCAGGTAGAGCATGATCCATTAACCACTTCGCTCTGATGTCAATCATCCAACCACTCACCCAACTAATCACACATCGTATTAAATAAAAATAAACAGATGTTCTGTAAAATACATTCTACCTGTGTTATAATATGCATGTTAAAACACTATTGAGAAGACAGTTTCTTTGAACAAGTACTCAATACATTTAAATAAATACTTGTTTAAAGGGCTCCTTCTCTGAAGGCTTCCTCATGACTGTTACATCTTAACAGAAATAAACTGCCTAACCGTATACAATAGCTGTAGCAAAATCCAGGCTGTCCTTTTGAGCACTGTTGCAGTTACTGAGTACTGAAAGACATTGCTGTCTGAAGAAGGCTACTTTTATTTCTTCTACCATCGACACATTTGTGCCACTTGAGACACTTTACACAAATGCAGCCTTTCCATTAATGGAATATCTACTCTGTGACATTTGTCCCAAACCTGTCCTGCCCATGTCTCTCCTTTCATCTTACCTTTAAATGCTTTAAATACTCATCATTTTCTGCATAAACAGTATCTATTTATGCAAAAATGCAGGCAAAAGCAAAGAGCAAAAGATGTGAAGGCATCTGACAATAACAAGCTCCTCCAGCACAATAACTGCATGAATCAAGTAACTTAGTAAACACAAATTTTCTTGGAATTAGACTGAGAGATTTAGGATAGCCTAAATAATTCTGGATTACAACTGGATGACTCAAAACAACCTTAAAATCACAGAATCAGAATTGTGGGGGTTGGAAGGGACCTTTGGAGCTCATCGAGTCCAATAACCCTGCTAAAGCGGGTTCCCTACAGCAGGCTGCACAGGAAATCATCCTGATGGGTGTTGATTATCTCTAGAGAAGAAAAGTCCACCACTTCTCTGGGCAACTTGCACCAGTGCTGTCACTCTCACAGTAAAGACATTTTTTCTCATATTCAGATGGAATTTCCTGTGTTCCAGCTTGCGTCCATTGCCCCACTGTGAGCAAAGACTAACCAGCAGCTCTATTTTAGACAGTTTGCATTGGAAGATGTTCATCACCATCTGCACTGTACAGAGCCTGTCTCTCAATATTTTATTACGACCTTCCACTGCAGAATTCGGCCTTTCCTGGCCTCCTGATGTCCCTCTCTACAATGTTCTGATTTGTGAAGATCACTAATCCAAATTGTTATCTTAAGTTAATTCAGATGTGAAGTCTGGGGTCTATTAATACAGGGTAGGATAGAACATGAATGTTGATGCTAATGGCTATTCAGTTGATAAAAGATATCTGCCTTTAGTATAGATTGGCAGGAGCATCTGCTTCTGAAGATAGTAACGAAACATTACTGACCAATTGCTCTGACGCTTACCAAATTATTCTATACTGGGTTTGTTCAAGAGTATGAATACAATATGTCATATCACATATTCCTGGTATAGATTTAGTTATCTCAAAATATCACCACGACACAAACTTCTGTGCCATAAATAATGATATCCCTTTCTCACTGCTCAGTCACATCTTAGTCAAGTACTTTCAACTTCCTTCTTTAATCCTCCTCAAAGAGGTATATATGCTTCCTTCTTTCTTTACTCAGCTACATATTTTCTATGTCCTAGGCTTGTTCTCTGAATTGTTCTTCAGCTGCTCTTACTAGAACATTGCAATTCACACCCTCACCCCAAACGCTCTGATCCTCTGTATCAGCAATGCCACTTCTCGACGCCAGAGGGCATGCCCGAGATAACTTTCAGGCAGCACAGCATCAGCGCTCGTCGAACCTCAAACAACCTCTAATCAACAGTGACTCATTCTACAAAAAGTCCTTGGAGAGAGGAAAGCAGCAGGTGCGTGAAGTAGCTGGGACTGGAATACAGCATTTTGTTTCAAGGTCAACAAACATGACCACGGTTCAAAACTTTGGGATGACTAACACCTATCTCCCAGCTTTTTACACCAAGTTGCCAGCCAGCACACCTCTGCAAAGCACACTTAAGATCTTGGAGCTAGCTCCCTAGGAGGGGGATAGTTTTGTTTGTATGGTGCTGCCCCACATGAAACAGCCCATGCCTTCAGAGAGGCTAGCCAGCTTGGTTGTGGTGCTGCTAACCGAACTGCACCTCCACACAGGTCACTACTGCCTACCTACAGACTGCAGCAACAGCTACCCAAAGCTGCAAGAGCTGTTGTTTTAGTTTTTATTTTTGTCTTTCACTCTTTCAGAAGGTCTTCCAGCATAGGCTCTAAGGACAGCACAGAGATGAAGAGTGAACTGCTCTCCTGTTCATAGATTGTTCTCCCTTGCATCTGAAAGAAGGCCATGCAAGTGTCTGTACAAGGCTGTTGCCTGCATTTGTGGTCTTTCCGTGGCTGTCCAAATTATGACAGCAAGCAAGAGAACATCAGAGTGCAATTCAAAACTGACATACATTTTGCCTCACTACAGATGGGGACCTGAAATAAAGGCAACTCAGTGCTGTCTGGCCCGCTCCAGGGACAGCAGGTGCAGTGCAGCCGTGTGCTGTGCACATTTCCCTCCCCACTCCCTTTCCCTACATCAATCATTGCAACATTCAGACAGAAAGCCAGGGGAAACCCTGGAAATAACTAGAACAAGTAATAAAACCAAAACATTGTTAACAGCCATGAAGAGCGGTAAAGAAGTCTTGCAGTGAGATGGAGAAAGACAACAGGATTTTTAGATTTATTAAAGGATGCTTATTTTCTTGGCATAAGGAAATTATTTCTTTGGCGAGGATGCAGAGAGATGATGAATGTACGCAAAGACAGAAGGGAAATAATTCATGTTTGTTCCCCTCTCCTTATGAGTCACTTTGGCCTAAAAACATCTCCCAGAAACTTTTAGTCTGAATTTGGCTATATTAGGCTACAATGAATATCACCAGGCTTATCTGTTTCAGAGCATTGCAAATAACTTTCAAATGTGGTTGCCATCACTACTATGGGCAGAATTTATCCATTAAGAAAATCCTATAAAATGTAAGCTTCATTTTAAGCTGAAAAAGGCAACTGACAATCAACAAAACTACACTGTTCTGAAGGAAGTTTTCTAAAAATCATTTGTAATGTATCTGTTCATGTCTGTAGTAGTCATAATTATCCTCTTTACACAAGGACAAAAAAACAAAGTTATATTATCTGAGGCCCAAAAATCAGAGCATGTGCAATTTATTATAGGCAAATGTAACCCAAGATTAAGTAGAAAACTGTAAGTGATGCGTTCCATCTTTAAAACAAAATGATTTACAAGCCGATTCTTAGAATAGATATTTTACAGTTTTGTATGTAACCAACTCTGAAACATAATCTACATAATGATGAAGGCCAACATTACCTGCGGAGGAAAGGGGTTGTGTTTTGCTTCAAAAATGAACAGCAGAAACACATTTCCAGCGAGTACCTCTCAAATCTCTGTCAAAATATATCTTTAACTTCCAATACTATGCTTAGCTTTAGAAAACAGTACAGCCTGAAAGAAATAGCTTTGCGCAGCCAACAACGCTTCAGGCCCAGAATTCTTTCAATACATAAAGAGAAGGTGAATTACCAGTCCTAACATGCTACAGTAAGTTATATGCACATGGGAAGCTGAACTTCCAGTTGAGTGCCATATGAAAACAGTCCAGTCCATGCTATCCAGAACATCTCCATCATATCCACAAAATATCAGTTAGGACAATCAGGAGATTGCCTTTAAAGGCATTCTCCTGGTGTCAAATAACGAATGAATGCATATACATAAAAAGAAACCTGAGTACTATCCAAGATGAAATTAAACATTGCTCTGGAGAATGTTTCTGTAACTCCTACATTTTAAACATTATTTAACAGCTAAGAAAATTCAGAAGTGTCCCTTTGCTCCAGTGAAAAGATAGCATATTAGACTACATGGCGCAAGTTTGATGTAATACCACATACCCAAGAATAGGCACTAAATGAATCAGGTTTAATACTTTCCTTATTTGCAATGACTTCATAAAAAATGACAGATAGAAGATGAAAAGCCATGTTAGGAAGAAGTATAGTACCAAATTCATTTCATATAATCGGTGAAGTCACAGAGATTAAACATTACAACTTTTGGTCCACTTTGAATACCAAGGCACTCAATTTAATTCAGTTTCTCTTTAAAAAGCCCTTGGTGTTTGGGAGCCTTAAAGTTTGGGATCTATCTTAGAATACAGAGTGCACAGAAGTGGAATTCTGAACTGCTTGCTTATTTAAAATCTTATAATACCATTTTCTTATGATTCTGTTTCATGAATGATAGTATGTAGAATGCCTTGAACCTGCTTGTTCCTGAAAAATCATCAAGGAACACTGATAGGACATCAGCAGTAGTATTTATCAAATAGGATCAACATCTGTGTTTCCTTTATGCCCAGCTTTTCACATTCTGGGGAAGGAACTGCTACAGAGACATGGACACAACCTGGAAAACAGCCACGTGTAACAGTACACTTGGAAAAATCTCTTCTTGTGTATGGTTTCTTCTTTAATAAGTTGATAGTAGTATTTATCAAATAGGATCAACATCTGTGTTTCTTTTATGGCAAACAGAAGTAAGCATTCAGAAAAATTCACACAAACCCATAGCTCATTTCAATACCTGTTCCCTCAAAAATAATGTTTTTCTATCTTCAGGTGAGAATGGCTAACAGGATATAGATTAAAGTGCTGTTTAGGAGCATTCCTAAATTGAGCACAAAGTGCCGTATGACCCTTAGCTATGAATTCCCCTGTTTAGTCATAAGATAAACACATTGCTAGTTCAACAACAGTACTCTGCATACATCAGTCACAAAACAAAAGGATATTTTTCAAGAGAGAAAAGACAACGACTTCTTAGCTATTTGTGGTTCCTCTACAGACCAGGTGTAATGCTATGACAGGATGATAACAGCAGGGTGGCAAAGTCTTTGGCTACAGCAAATGAGAACAAGCCCAAACACAGCAGCCACAGATGCAGAAATGAAGTAAAAGAGCTACTTATCTTTAGAAGGCCTCAGGTAGGCAGGGATCTCCAGCAAAAGATGCCTTCACCTCCACTGCCAACCATTAAATGAGGTCTGGGAAAGGGTGGATCCTGGCTCCACCCCTTCCAATCAATCAGGTGCACTGCACACACCTGAGCTCCCCTGGGTTGGCCCTGCCTTCCTACCAGGTGCTCAATCACTGCTTCAGGCCATGACTCAGCATTTCCACTACAAGAGCTTAACAGGAACTCTGAATAAATATATCATTACATTGACATCTGTCTGCTGCTGCTATCAGTTCACAACAGAGATGTATGCAGAGGATTCTGAGCTACGCAAATTAAAAACATGAAACACTATAAAAACAAGTCTTCTGGATAGTAGTCCTAGATGCCAAGACACAAAAAGCCACACAATAGCTGCATATATTGTTAATGCCTAACAAGAAAAGGAGAAATGTGGAAGACTTCATAGATGCCCAATTCTTCTCCAAATGGGAAATGTAATATGAATAAAGTTACACTGATTAATATAAAAAATGAGGTTTTCTTTATTTGTGTTATTAAGTAAGGTCTGTATCTGCTTCACCAAAGACAGAACAGAAGTAGCCTGTGATATGAACTACTAGTTGAAAACATATAGACAAAACACTGGTATATGCCTACCCATCATTACCTTGATTTTCTTCTCATAATTAACAGGAAGAGAAACACACAGCCAATTCTAAGGTTTGTTCCACTCTTTGCTTTCCACATTATCAAGACCTTGCTATATCCTCTCCAATCTACTGGAATAACCTTTAGTTTTTAGTTTTTAAATTTTAGTTAACTTTTTAGATTTTAAATTTTAGCTAAAAGCTGCTTATAGTGTGGGAAAGAGAATCTCTGAACTCAAGGAATTTGAAAAACAAGGAAATCGCTCATTTCACTTATGCATCAATTAGTAGTGGCCTTCAACCAGCTGTAAACCTCCTTTCACTTTCACAATTAAGAAAGTGAGAACCTGAAGAGATTTGGAAGCTCAGTTCTTAGCAGTGTTATGATAGTAAGATCATGGATTGAAATACTCATCATTTAGGACAATTCTTTGATGTATAGAAAGTCTTAGTGATATAGGTATGAAACTGGAAACATGTTTTGGAATCTTAACCTGTTGCTGTCTGTGCAAGAAAACATTAAAAATACTTTTGCAAACAGGGCATTTCCTACTCTGAGTCTGGCATAAGCTAAAGCATTAAAACCTATGAAGAAAAGAATATTACTTGGTAAGGCTATAAAGGCAGGAAACACTGGAAACTACACATGTACATACACATACCTTTTGTAACAAGCCTTTAATCTAACAGTGAAAAGATCTGTCATCTGTCACCTGTCTTGAAAACTCACCTTCAGTTTATTAAAAAAGATTCAATAAAGTTAAGAAATAAATCTAAAGTGTCAGTTGTATCACTGAATGATCTGGGATCAGTACAAACATGGAGTGAATCTACTGAGTCAATTCTTAACTCAGTTGTTTCATTCAAGATTTTGGCTCAGCCACAGTGAATCAGTGACAGGGGAACATGTGCTGCAAGCGCAGTGTTCCCAAAAAAAGGGGAAAACAACAGAAAGACAAGAAGGCAGCTTCTTTGATACTGTCAGCACATGCAGAAACCAAAACTAGCTGGGTTTGGGGTCCGACGTCTCTGTGGAGTTTTTCCCCCCCTCTCCTATAGAAGAATTGAAAAAGTCAAACATGACATGGACTTGAAGTCTGCAGAAATTCCTCAGGCATTGGTTATGTACTTTCCACAGATGTTAGCTGTTTTCAAATGGAAATTACAGTGTCAGACTTTATTTTCTCAGAAAAACAGTTATAAACTCTTTTGATCAGAAGAGCTTTAGCTCAGTTTCACATGAGTCAGGTTGAACAATTTCTAGATGGCCCTTTGGGAACAGCATTTGGATGTGAAAAGACAAAAGCTCTTCAAGCAGCATGACAGTAGAAAAACTGGAGGTATCTTCCATAAGATGAAAGTGGGGGAAGGGAATGGTGGGAAGAAATGAATGAGGACTACAGGGATTTTCCAACAGAGCACAGAGAAAGCAGCCAATAAACTGACACAGCATACAATATCACTTATTTCCCAAACAGCGTTTAGTCTCTAAGGTACAAAAAGGGTTTTTCTAGCTTTCAAAACAACTAACAAAGCTGCCAGCTGTTACTCAATGCATCATCAGGCTAAGGGAGGGGTGTGTGCATGTGTGTGTGAAGAGACAGATGGAGACAGAGAAGGCTTTTATCTTCTAGAGTTCTGACCAATGCAGTGGTCAGGAATAAATATAAAAACTTCAGACGTGTATCCCACAGTTTTCTCCTGCAGAGCACTGTATAGTTGGACAAAGATTAAAGTCAGTGCAAAAAAACATGCAGGAAAAAGTAGCATAGTATCACCAAGGTTGGAAAAGACCTACAAGATCATCCTGTCCAACCGTCCACCATGAGATCTTGGTAGAACAATCTTCCTCAAAAAAGAATGTAAGTGTGGAGAAGGCAGTGTATATCTATTTTTGGCCCCTTTACTGTCATAAATTTATTTCTCAATTAACCATAAGATAAATCTTACTGAAAAAATTCAGATAATATTAAAAGCTATAAGTATACCATTTATTATCCTCTAAATCTTTTGTATACAGAAATTCATTTTTACATGTACAAAAACAGAAGTGGACTGATAAAGGTCTCATACTTTTCCTCAAAGTGCATTCCCAGCAAAAGAATGAAGAAACAGATGGTCCATCAACTTAGAAAAGTGAAGGAAAATGAAAGATTAAAGAAAAGCAGCAACAGAAGTTGATCCTGCCAAACGTTAACTGACCTTATAGCTCTTCTCCTACTAAAATGTCTCATTTTATGCAATGCCAAGAGAATCCTGAGGATGAAAACCATCAATAGGGAACAAGTACTGAACAGGAAGACTTCATAAGAAGAATAGTGTTTCTTGTAACTCTCAACTGATTCTGACATCCTACATCAAACATCTCACTTAAAAATCCTTCAAAGTCAAGAGATCAAGATAAATCTTCACACTATCCTTGGAAAGTTTCATGACTGGGAGATGGACTTTTTTTTCCTATCTTGATCCATTTATGGAAAAGCAAGAATGAAGCACACTGTCATGTAGTGATATTTTACGCCAACATTATTTGCCACCACCTGGACTCTGCTTTTGTACATGAGTTTGTTTGCCTCAAGTCATAATTTAGAGTACATCTCAAATCAAAAAAAGCCAAATCATGATTGTTTCACTTAAAAATAGTCATTGTGAACATATGTAGGACTTCAGATTTTTTTATTAGTACAGTACAATGGGACTAATTAGGACAAACACGGAATTGACAGGCGCTCCAACAAACAGTTTACAGGCTGATAGCCACAACTGGCTGTCTCCTCCAGTTCTGCAGGGCAGACCAGCAAAAAGGAAGCAAACTCTTTCACAACTAAGAATATATTTGTTGAGCAGCTTGTAGATTTGGTGGGAGGAATTTATTCTGTTTCCTCTTCTGTAAGAACCAGAAAAACAAACAGGAACACTCTTGTCTTCCTCCAAAAAAGCAAATCAACCAACCCTAATCAACGAAGTAAATCAATGATGAGCACTGCATAAATGATAAATACAAAATGAATTTTAGTATCAACTGGGTTAGGTGATCATCATAGTCATCTTTGTTTTCTCTTTTCCTTACCTAATAGCACAGTAAGAACTCCATCTAATTGTCACCTTTTATCCTAATTCCTGTACTTAATTCATTCACTTCATGCTTTCTCTGTTCGATTGCCATTATGACAAAAGCAGCATTGTCCAGTTGTGAAAGTTTTGTGGCATTCCTCTTTTAACACTGATGAAGAGATTAAACATATATTCTGGATTTCTGTAAATAATGCTTAAAATAATCAAACTAAGCATTTTCAAGCATCAGTCTTGCATGTTGCCAAAGGTCAAAATGATCCAAACAAACAGCAATAAAGACTTCCCTGTTTTAGAACATAATGTTTCTTCCCATATGCCGTCATCCAACAAACAACTATCAAGACGCACACAGTTCTTGCTTTGAAATGACTAAAGCTTTTGCAAAATAACTTTCCTCCTCCTACCCCACTCAGCTTCATATCTGTCATAAAGCATTATACATATACATAATGCAATAAAACATTCAAGGCCAGATGATAAAATACATTAGCAGCAGCCTGCCTTAGGCATTGATTGGTAAGTCTGATGCAAGTTTCAGCTATGACTTAATGGAGTTTGAATATTGGCAGTGCATTTGGCTTTCAACGCTGTTGCTTTATCACAAAACTCAATATACAGTTTTCACTTTAAGGTCACTGTTGTTCACTGTTTCATATTCCATTTTTATTTCCATAATATTAGTTCTAAAAAATTCGGTCCCACAAGATAGGCCCTTTTTTTTCCAGGAAATTTTACCAAAATATCTGGACTCAATGTTCACTTCAAAATTAAAAGGTGGTTATTTCAACAGCACACTGCAATTGTATCTTATAAACTAGCTATACAGTTTCAAGCAAGTCAAAAACAAAACAATTTTTGAGGCTTCCCAATTTTACAACAGGATTCTTAATAACTTTGTGTCATGGTCAAGCTGAGGTTGGAGAGGACCTCTTGAGTTCTTTGTTCAAACAAGGTGAGTTAGAACAGGTTACCCAAGAGTATGCCCTGACACCTTTTGGATACTTACAGATACGTAGACTCTATATTTGCAAAAGTCTCACAAAAATCTCTGGATTTGGAACATCAGCCTATAGAGGCAAGGACCAAGGAAGAGGGAACTCACCTCAGAAATCAATATAGCCTACCTGTATTAACTGAGATGTTACTTCTAACAACTCTGAGTAACATCCTTCCTTTCTGGCACTAAAGGGAGGATTCAGCTACACTAATTAAAACTCTGGATGATCTGGTGCTCAAGAAGAAGGCAGGAACAGTTTGTCTCAAGTGCTGTCTAACACCCATATGTGGTTTTAGGGAGACCTGATCAATCACAGACTGCTGGCTACACACCAGAACAACTCATAAGTTCATATTCGTGTGTGCATATCCTCTACCAAGGGCCAAAGCTCACTATCTAGTCAAGCAGCTCCCAGCTGATGCACATATTTCAGAGGTAAGCGATAACCTTTCTCCTACTGGAAAAAGGTATCAAAGTGGAAGTAATGGGCAAGAGCACGAGTGGTCCAAACCTAATCTACAGACTGCTCCCACATGTAAGTTCATGATCCTGTTTTCAGTGGTGCAGAGCTTCAGTGCAGTCTTATTGAGCACATACACAAAATCCAGCATGTCAGGGAAACACCAGAACAGTTGCACACTTGTGGATCAAATGCCTTGAACAAGCACAGTTTGAAGGAGACTGGAAGCAGTGGAGTGCTCCTCAGCTTCTAGAGACTCTGCTCTTTAGCGTAAAGGCAACAAAAAAAGAATAAAGACTATCATTTGAGATTCAAACAGTAGCTGGATAGGATCCCTCCCTTTAAAGAGCTTTTGTTTAAGTCAATTAAAAGTAAATAAAAATAAGTTAGTGCAACATTGGTGTCCAGACAAGAAATGTCACACATGAGCTGCACCATTGCCTTTTCCAGCTTTTTACTGAAAATTGAAAGCAGTCTGCAACACATGGAAGGTAAGATGACATTACACAACAACCTTTTGTTTTCTCAGAGACAATATGACTACCCATAACAACTGCGATATGGTTCATACATTTTGTATTCCACTCCTAAAGTCGAGTATATAGTCACTAGGCTACACAATCAAAAATACTTGTGTGAGGTTATAACAGACATATGACTTATGCAGACTCCTCACAGAAATCAAAATGGAAAGAGAATTAAAAAAGAAATAAGCTGTAACCACCTGAGGAAGTCTGATAGCAAACAAGGCCAGAAAGGGATAATAAAATTCTTACCTGAAAATGAGCAATTCATTTATACACGCACACTGTATCAGTTGTAGTGTTGGAAGTCACCATTAACAAAAAAAGTGGTTCTATCATTGACTGAGAGTTTCAAGATTTACAAGGTATTCTCAATTTTAAGACTAGTACTCGGTAACTTTGTAATCCACTCATTAAAAAATCACTGTGAAATAATAAGTCATTATAGGTAGTAAAACTAATAAGTAATCTCAATAGGTTTACAGAGAGACTCAAAAATCCACTATTTTATAAGACCAAATATCTCTTTTAATATCAGCACCTGCTTTGGTAGTCAGAAACTTGGAACTGCACAGAAAGATCAGCAGCTGTTCTAGGAAAGGAAAAGATATGAACAGCTAACACCTCAGCAAATCCAGACTGGGACCTGATGGTCTCTGAAGAATTCTGAACGCTTGAAGCCTCCTGTTTCTGTATTAAAACATTAAAAAAAGGAAGACTAACACAATCTCATTATTCCTTATCTAGCAAGATTTTACTAAAACAAGGAACACTTGTGATCAAAACTCAAAACATAGTTTTTCAAGATCTTAGATTACATGATTTATATTATCAGCAAAAATAATATAACCTGTAAAGGATGTGGAGTTTACACTACCTTTTTTTAAAGAGGAGAGGCTTTACAATTGTCAACATTGAATTATGCCGGAAAAATCTGTTTCAAAGTTAGAAAGGTTTCACATGAACCTTCAGAAGAACTGGGCTGGTGTTATATTGAAATCTGAAAGGTCACAAATATGTTAGATCAAAGAAAGCAAGAAAACTATCTGGTGAAAAACATGTCATAAAATGTCAATGCCAGTAACTGTCAATAAAGTGTATATCTACATGCAAAGTGTAAACATGCATATTTTACTGAAAAGCACAGCATATATATATATTGCCTAGCAAAAGAAAGCTGCATTCATAAACAATACAGTAAATTAAACTATTCAAAATAAGAAAAAATGTTACAAAACTTTGAGATCATGCCCAAATTATCAGGAAAAACAAACAGATGAAAATACAAAATTCTAACAGAGTTCACTGTAAAAAGAAAACACAAAACAAACATAGCGGGGCAGGCCAGAACAGGGTTTGAAGATCAGCAACCAAATGGAAGGAGAGCTTGTAAGAAATCTTTCTTCAAATGCATCAGAATTAGGAAGACTGCCAACAAATACGTAGGATCAACTGATAATTGAGATAAAAAGGACATTTAGAGACTATATAGACCTTTGCAGCAAAGCTACATGCCTTCTTCATATTGGTTTACACTGAAGACTCAAACAAAAGCCCATTTATTAGGAATTCATTAAAGAAAAGAATGAGCAGTAACAAATCAGGAATACCAAACTAATTTCTTCAAAGAGTTCTAAAACAACTTAAGGATGAAATGGCTGAGTATTAATCATAGTTTGTAGCCAAAATTGCCTTGGCAGCTGATAACCTAATTAAAGAAGGCGACCTTGTGTTTAATTAAAATGGGAGAATTGCAGGCCTGCAGGATTCTTAATGGGAAAAATAAAGATGAACTGTAACATACGGACAAAGTATTTCTTTAATATCTCCCCAAGTCTTTGAAGAAACTAACTTGTGAGTAACAGTGATGTGGTGAAAGTACACTCTCAGAAGTCTTTAACTGCTTCATCAAATCTGTTAAGGAACCTGAATAAACATGGTGTAAAACAGGAGGTCCTTGAAGATGGGAAGACAAGTATCAAAGAGGAGCATTTGTAGTCGTAGTCCTCTTTCTGCACAGCTCCTTTTTTTCTAGATGACTCTGAAGCATGCAAGTTTGAAAGGACAGACAAGCTGTGTAACAGTCAAGGGTTCATTGCCAGAGGCAATGCTTGAATTCAAGAGACAGTGAGGCAATTTTTCCCCTAAGAATTAACATAATGGATGACAGTTATAGATGGGACAGAAGAAATCAATGTATTTTAAATAAATTGGGACAATATATACAGCATGAAGTATAGAGAAGGAGCAGCAAAATATGAATCAGTAACTGAAAAAAATAACGGCTTTTAAGAACAGATGGTTACCCTGAAAGATCTCAGTTGCTTCATTTATGAGACTGAATGGCTAACTAAAATCTTCTTTTAATTCCTGATAGCCTTTACAAGCAGTTACACTGGAAGGCAACAACAGGGAATGACTTTCACTCTCTCTTTCCAAAATATGACCTTAGCTTCCTTGTGTAATGGGTACTTGATCTGTGGAAACTAACAGTTAATACAGATTCAAAGAATGGTCAGCTTACAAGGAAAAGATTACTGATAAGAGCACTCTATAAAAAGACATCTAGTTCTGTTTAAAGAAAAGAACTATTGCAAGCCCTAGTAATTACTAGGAACAAGAAGTTGGTCAGGATCCCTGGCTGACCTCATACAGCTTATGTTCTTCACATTCTTTTCATCCAAGTGGAAGCCTATCTACTTACATACATAAGAGCCTGGTAAGTTTATGGCAGTATCTTTTCAGTAATAAAAGACAATACCAGGAAAATGACACCTCTGTTAAACATAAGACTATAAGAAACCAAACTTTATTCATTCAAAGAAGCATAAACTTGACTCAATTATCAACCTGAGGTTCAGCTGAAAAGTTCAAGTTCTCAATAAACGTCCATGAATTCCCAACTGTTTCCTTCAGGAAATGGTGTGTTAAAAAGGCTTATTTCTATTTCACTGTATCACAATTTTAATTAATCTATTTTTATACAGCTTTAGTTTAGCAAAGGCATTGAGTCTTCTCACCTCAGCATCTGCTTATTTTTATATAATCCAGCTGTAACAACAAATAATTTCATTAGTAAACTATAACCGCAAGTGGAAAATCATATTTATTACATCTCAATGGCTAAATCCTCCCTTGAAGAAACTTCAGCCAAACTAAATTCACCCTTCAACACTAATTTTTCTTTCAAGTATATGGATGATTTTTAAACCAGAAATAAAATCACATTTGGAATATAATTATTTTATTGATCTTAAATGCTTGGTAACAGAGGTTGAAAAAAGTCTCGTGTAGTACAATAGCCATGGATTCCATTTGACAATAAAGTGATCAGTAGCAGACACACTATCTTGATCACATCTGATATAAGATAAGAAAACTCTATAAAATTGACATATATTTAAGCAGAATAATCCACAATTTTGACAGTTTTTTTATTACATAAATATCATTAACTCTTCACACATAGCTCTAAGCAGTTGTCTATGCTTCCCCCTTCAATCTCTCCTAGTCTATTGTGAAATATCAGATCCTATGTTATGGTTACCTCTTTAGGCAAAACATCCTAATGTGCATCATCTGTGAACTTTCTCTATTGAATATGTCATCCTTGTGACTAGCAGAATCAAATATGAGGGTGGCAAAAGGTTTATACATCCCCAAGGACAGACTCAGTTCAGCTTTTCAAGCTTTCCTAGCCTTAGTCAGCAGGTTCGTGCAATAAACCCACACACCCATCATTTTCTTGAAATAATTCTCAGGGGAAAAACAGGAGGGAAGGGGAAGGAAATGAAATAAAATATATCAGCCACACAGTGAGCATTTGACTCATGTCTAGGTACACACAATATATTTTACAAGATTCCAATACTAGCTGCATCATGTTATTCTTTAGCACACAGCATAGCACAGTCAGTGGCAAATACAGATATTAAGAGAACAAACATTTCTCAGACAAACAGACCACTAGACAAGGATATATCACCAAAAAATACTAAAAAATCCCGTTGGTTCACTATTTGCTTGCAAAGTCAAGAAACCAGAAGTAAGGAACAGCAGCTTTAACCTGTCATAATCAAATCCTACTTTTCCTCTAGGAATTCTGCATCATTAACTGTACGGGATAGCTCATGCTCTCTGAATAGAGTGGTTGAATAACTGTTAAGAAAATAGAATGCATGAAAATGAATTTTGAAAAACTCAAGATAGAAAATTACACACTAGGAAAAGAAATCTGTAACAGAGCTTAGAAAAAAATATTTTTGATCTGTTAGTATAAACACTAGCTACTTTTAATGTTAGTTTTCAAGCAATATTTGAATGAAAAAGTGGATGTGAGATACACAGAGAAGATTTAATATATCCATATGGTGTAACCTGACAGTTTGGTCCAATAAAGATTTGACTTCTCTTGAAAATAGAAACAGACCATGGATAGAAAGAACATAGAAAGATTTTTCTCAGCTGCATGTCCTTACATCCTCTTAATGTAATAAAATACTTGTGTTGATCATATTCAATTATCATCTTAAAGCTATTTTATTAAAACAAAATGCAGTTCATAAGATATTGAGATTGAGCTTACCCTATCTTTGGCTAAAGATATGGGATTTATCAATAGTAATGTATTTTACATTTCTTTTACAAAAAAAGTTCATGTCAACAGTTTACAGGCGATCAGCCTGGTTCCGTGATGAATGGGGCAGGGGACCCGCAGACCCACACCCTGGGAAAGGGAAAAAGGAAAAAGGGTAGGGAGATGGGCCTAAAAACAAAACAGCGGCAACAATCTGAGGAGAAACAAACTATTTTGTATTCCAATATCTTATTTACTAAATAACAATATAATACAATATAATTACCATTTAAGCTAATAAATCCAATACAGTGAGAGCAAGTGTCCAAAATTAAGGTAGGCCTTACACTAATATCAACAGTGAGACAGCTAGGGAGCGAGATGCTGCCAGGACAAGAGACAGGAAGAGAAAAGAGAAGGTCTCATGATGTGTGAACAGTTCTATCTTTCCCTCTGACCGGAAAACAGTAACAGGGCAGCAAAGCCCTCTAGAGAACGTAGTAGTAGTAGTTCTGTGCTGAGAACCAGGTACCCTGAACTATCCGCAATCCACAGGCAATCCACAGAATTGGAGCATTAACTCTAACTCCCAGTATGCTACATGATGCTATAATGTGGAATACCGATAACCAAAAATCATAAAACCATGACAGTTGATAAAGATGCATGTTCTAATAACTTCCTTCTAATAACTTCCCAGACAGCACTGGACATGTAGCAGAGTTCACAGTGTATTTTTCTGTAGAATCTCTGCAGAGCCAGAAGTTTTCCTTGTATCCAGTCATCAGAGGGAGAACCTGTCCTGTAAAATGCTGGGCTGGGCACATTAGCATAATGTCATTTCTTTGAGGCATAGTATTAACAAGTGTTTCAGAATTCTGTAATTCATCTTTTATGCATTTTACATTAGAAAATTTCACCAGTCCTACAAGGAAGCTATACAGTGAGACTGCAAGTAAATACCACTGTCTTAGTTGTGATCATAGATGACTGAACCACAAGAATTTTTTATATGTTCATTTCATTTGGTCATTTTTATTAGCTTAGGCTAAAGTCATTTGGCATTGCAACACTGGAAGCCAGGGAATTTCAGTTTACAGGAAATTATTCTGGTAATCCTATTCCTCATGAACATACTTACAGCTAACCATCAGGTTTTAATTAGTTTGCACAGTCCTTTAACCTGTAGCTTACTCATGCACAGTGCCACACAGTACAAAAGATTTAGAATCATAGTCATCACCAAGTGACAGTTGCCAAAAATGAGGAAATTAACTTTATGGTTCATCCATGTAATCCTGAACTGGTAAACCAAAGCAAGGGGCAGCAGAAATGAAATTCAAACTTCACAGAGAAAAGGTGTTTGTGCATGATTTTGTCTCAAAAGGCTCACTAGCAACTGCACTACCAAAGAATCAAAAATTTAGGGATTGAAAAAAAAATCTAAATGGTGACTGAGAGTTTGTTTCCCCTAGAAGATACCTCTGACACTCATTCCACTTCTGCACCTGAAACAAACCTGGTGAAAACCAGTGGAAGAACAGCATTTAAAGTTCCTAAAAGATTCAACAAAAATAACTCTGTGGTTGGAAAGCCTGGCCACTCTGTTTTCCTCGAAAGGTGTAGGCCCTTCATTGATATACCTCAAAGTTCAAATATCAAAATGATCTTCATTACACAGACTGAAACGTTACTGAACCTTGACAGGAAAGGAAAAGACATCTGTTGACATTACCGTGAAATTATCTGACTGGCCTGTCCCCAGAATCTTGTTTAGCCTAGCATCAAACTCATTTTCTTGCCACTAAGAAAAAAAAGACATTATACTCAAGCAGTGAACCCAGATGCAACCTAAAAATACTATCCACTGACAGACATAACGGTAAGATGGAAAAAGTTATCCTGTAGAGGAGAAACAAACATCTCAAATTCAAATATTATTTAGATGTGAATAGTTTCACATACATTAAAAGAAATTTTGTTTTTGGTGAAGTCTATTGAAAGCTGAACTCAAAATTGCTTAAGAAAAGGATGAAAAGGAACTAGGCTTTGGAAGGCCCACTTTTTCACTGTCGCTTTGGGAACTGGAATTCTGTTTGCTACAAGACCTCAGCTGGTGCAGAGATTTGCTGAGAGAATAATAACCTATGGGCAAAATAACAAAGATTGAAATATGACCTTAAAAACAAATGTCACTGTGGCAAGCATTTCTATCTTCAAGATTGAGCTCCTTCAGGGTAAGTGTAGGTATAAAAGAATATTGGTTCTTTCAAAATTTCCTTTCAGGGCTAGCTGCAAAAAATTTAGAGAAAAAACACATAAAACTGAGATACAGAGCCAAAATCTTCAGATAACATGAAAAAGATGTTTATTTCATATTTAATAACCTTGTATGACAAGTTTGGGAAATCTGTGTTTTGACAGAATAATTCTAAGAAAAAATAATGAAATTTATCTGATCTCCAAGTAAAGCAGATTAATAGGAGACTGTCTTTTTCCTCTGGGACAGCCCACACAGTTCAGGCATTTGTTGGTTTCTATTTTATGATGACTTTTAAGTAGCAAAAGCCCAGTGAGTCCAAGGTTTTCATAGTTCTGAAGATGCAGGGCAAAAATGAAGGAGCTTGTAATAAGTTCAGAGTAATTCCCATCCCTGTACATCCTTGTATGGGTGAAATGGTATTTTGCTTTGGGAAACTTGCTAGTACGGTTTGTCTAAATAGAGAGGGCATGACATTAGAAAAATACATTAGAAGTCCACAACCGTATATATAATTAATTCAAAACACCACAATATTTGTTCTGCCAGTTGCAGAGGTAGTACTAGTTCTGCAAATCGATATCATTTCCATGTTGTAACACACATCCTGGAGTCCTCTGGATTCAGCTGTTCTGGGAGAAAGCTACATATCTGAACCAACCTACGCAAAGTTTTTACAAATGAAAGTATCTGCAGGAACAGTCCGAACACCTGAAGTGATGTGGGAAATTCTAGAACTGGCCCCAGTACCCTGTCAAATCAGAATGTTCAGGCAGAAGTTGAACTGTGGGAGATCGCGTCTGCCAAAAGAGTTGGCTGCCATTTTATTATGCACATTTTTCACACTTATCTAGAAAATTGCAAACATCAGTCAGGAGTTTATATACATCCAATGATGATGTTTAAAAATCTGAAATTAACATAGCAATTTATCCATGCATAAATATGCATATAAGAATGTAAGAATACTGACACCCACCCTTTTAGAGTGGTTTCCCTTCAATTTTAGGATCACATCAGAGCTTCCCTCCTTCTGGCTTGTCTCTGCAGTAATCTTGTGTAATAAGCTACATATACAAAGCAACACCTTAGAGATAAGGATATTGTTTGATCACCTTTATTTAATTTGAATTATTAGTGCTAATCATATCCGAAGTATAGACGTGTGGTTAAGTACACGCAGCAGCCAAGTTTTTTCCCCCCCTCCATCACCACTGCAGTCACTGGCATGGCCTACAAACCACACTGCAGTGTGCCCAAAAGTTTTTCACACTGTTCAGTACTGTTAGTTGTGAGCCACAAATCTCCTTTAAGATTTCCTGACAATGCCCACAGCTTCAGCCCTGATCTAAGGGTCAATTGCTAGAGTAATCCCACCATTCAGAGACTCAAATACTGACAACATAATTCCATTGCTATACTACTTCCACATGGGGAAGAAACGAAACTTTTGGCAGAGACTGAGTACTTTCCAGAGTAAAAGTTTCATCATTTAGTTCTCCTCTTTCAATTCTAGGCAGGGTTACCAAGCCTGCTATGCTTGGACAAGTGCCTGGTGGTTTACTCAGCCCAAGGCAAGCAGGGGGTGCTTTACTCTCATCCAGATCCACTTGTGATACCATAGCAATAGTTTATTTTCTGCATGAAGCACAACTGCCTATTTCTGCAGTTGATTCTTTGAGGTTTTTCTACTTAACTGAACCTCTGTCTTCCTCCAGGAGGTCGGCTAGAGGAGAAAATACGGGTTTTTTTTTCTGCTGTGGCCGAGACACACAGTATTTGGCATAACTGTACTTTCAAAAAAATCCTGATGCGGACATAGCTTTTACTGGCAAAAGAATGCTAGTTAATGTCACATTTTGCTGAATTAGGCTGAGTAGTTTTTCAATGATTTATACTTTTTCCATTGCAACAAGGTTTCAGCAGTCCAACAGTTTTCCTAACCTAACTGTCCTTTAAATAAATATGCCCTTCAGTAACAGAAAACAAGCCTGAAGTCAGGCCCAGATCCAGAGTAAAATTTACACCATTTAAAGTCACTTCCTTAAAGAGATATCAGGCCAGAGCAAGTCCACATTTAACCGATGGTGCCTATAATATCTCCATTTCTGTTTTCAGTCTCTGTTCCAATTATTTTACGTTGGGAGATACAGTAGTGATTCCCTTATGTAATTTAGATATTTCCATTTTATACATCTTTATTTTCACATACATGCTGAATATTTTAAGTGGACAAAAGTAACAACATTTCAAAAGAAACCAGCCTCTCCCAGTATATTTTTCAAGGAAAAACACAGGTGCAAAACTGTCAATAGGTTTTTGCCTTCAGGCTGAATGGCAGTGAGTGCTGAAAACATCTTAAATGCATACAAATGCCTTGCATTTTTGTCTGACTTGATACTGTCTAGGGCTTCAACCAATACATTAGAAGAAAAAAGGAAGAAATAAAAGGAGCTTAATTTAAGGCTACTTCTTTCTACAAAGTAGGGGCAAAGAAGGTAAGGGCAGCCAGGACTCCCTTTGCTCTTCACTCTGATGTAGAGAGGACTTTTAGCAACTGTAGAAACCCACTTCGCACTTTTGAGTATTCTGTACATTTATAAGCTTTTGCACATACATAAGCTAGTAATATTTAAACTGTTTACAACAAGTAAAACCAATGCACAAGCTGTGCAAGGGGTCACATTTTGGTAGACAAAGCTGCTAACTGTTCCATGAACTTGGGTGAAGCCTTCTAACTATAGAGCAATAAAGTGCATTCTCTTCAACGTCTTGAGAGAGTGAAAATCAAACAATACTACACATCAGTGCTGAACATTTATTTGAATTAATCTACATAGTTAAGATACTAAGAGTATACAGGCCAAATATGAAACAAGCTTCCTTCATCACCTAGTATATGCAGGCAAAAACAAACTAAAATTTTAAGGAATAAATTGAAACTACAATGCAGTTTATGGGTCACAGCATAAGAGACTTGGGAATAAGAAGCTCTACTGCTTACAGAACAGCTGAAACTGGTTTGAAGAAATCCAGTTCTTTGAAGAATTCAAAGTTACCAAAACAGAAAGAGTTAACCTAATCAATGGCAGAAAATTGCAGTGAAGGCAAGCACAGCAGAAATCTGAGAAAAGATTCAACACTGTCAGAACACCCTGTACTGGTAAAGGGGGTTTTGAATACCCTCTTCCCAGCCTGCTGTTGTAAAAAACAGGTTGGTGGTGATGGAGAAATTACTAATTCCAAGCAATTCCTTTTTTCAAGCCATAGAACGATTTCCTTACTATCATTCACTAACAATTACAGAAGCACAGAACTATAAGGGTTGGAAGGGACCTCTCAAGATCATCTAGTCCAATCTCCCTCCTAAATCAGGTTCCTTACAGGAGGTCACACAGGAAAACATCCAGTTGGATTCTCCTTCTCTGGAGATATACAGAACCCACCACCTCTGGGCAGCCTGTGCCAGTGCTCTGTCACCCTCAAAGTAAAGAAGTTCCCCCTCACATTTAGATGGGACTTTGTGTTCCACTTGACTCCCACACTCTAGATATTCCCTCTCAGTCTTATCCAGGCTGAACAGTCACAGGTCTCTCAGCCTTTCCTCACACAGGAGATAGCTCCAGGCCCCTCATCTTTGTGGCTCTCCACTGGACACCCTCTAGAAGTCTCTTGAAACAAGGAGCCTGGATGCACTGGCACAGTGTGTCCAAAAACTGGGCACAGTACTCCAGATATGACCTCATCAGCACAGAGGAGAAGGTGAGGAACACCTCCCTCAACCTGCTGGCCATACTCTTTTTAATGCACCCCAGGATACCATTGGCCTTCTTGGCCACAAAGGCACACTGCTGGCTCATGGCTAACTTGTTGTCCATCATAACACCCAGGTCCTTCTCTACAGAGCTCCTCTCCAGCAGGTTAGCTCCTAACCTGTACTGATGTATGTGGTTATTCCTCCCCAGGTGTAAGATCCTACTTTTACTCCTGGGGAACTTCATCAGGTTCCTCTCCAACCAACACACCGGTCTGTGTGACAATATAGAAGAACATAGTTCTTGATAAGTCCCTAAACAGGTACTGAAGAAGTACCTCCAAAATTCAGAAGTGTGACCTACATCCCACCTACCTAGCAGGCAAGGAACAGGCACACCACTACCCAAACACAGAGTTTAACACACATTAATCAATTTCTTGGCACTAATTTCTTGGACTTCATTTCTTCAAACCACAAGTACACAGTGTGCCAGCTCTTCTAAAACCTGAAGATATTTTGAGCAATGTCATTCACATTTTAAATCTGATCACACAAATCCAGCTAACAACATCCCAGTTGTCTCTCCTGGTCAACCCCTGCACTAACTCTGTGGTCATTGCTCTCTAGTTTGCCTTACCCTGGTTCATAGTCAGTATAGTGCGCAAGCTGAACTATTACTACAAATGGAAATATCACCAATTCCCAGAGGCATGTGCAGCGTGCCTCAGTCCACACGTTTATTGATATAGTACACAGTGTTCAAAGGCTCCCAGCTTCCTCAAACACCACTTCCCCTCAGAGCATGCCAAAGCACTGATTCCCAAAAAGGCACCACCCTCTTGAACTTTTAAACTGTTTTTTAAAAGAGCATATTTACTACTAATTTTTTGTCTGACTTAGAGCAGAATGCAAGACTCATGACAGAAGAGAATTACACTAACTGGATTACAAATTTAAATGCATTAATGAAGTTCAGCTTCACCTTATATCAGGCAAAAATATTCAATACCTCAACACCTACTTTTATCTATATAGTGAATTTTTACTTGTAGAAGTCTGCCACCTTTTCCTCAAGTTAAACATCCAGGTATCTGTCTCTTCAAGGAGAGAAAGGAAACTAGAACCATCATTCTGCTAAAAAAATAAATGTGGTGGGGGAACAAATGATGGTATCCTTTATAGTGGAAGGAAGCAATTAACCATTGGCTTACTGTACTTCACTTTGTGCTGCTCATATATGCATAAATTAGTTTGGAAAAAAGAGATAAAGAGCAATACAACGAGTCTTTTGATGACTTAATTACACTAATCAGGAAAAATAAGGGTTGAATGTGTAATCAAGATCATTAGGATTAGCAAAGAATATCATTAGCAAAGAATATCAGAGCATAATGAAAGAATTCTGATCAATTCTGTTCTCAATGCCACGTTCCCATCTCAAAAAACAAAACATCAGAACTGAAAAGGTAAAGAAAAAAATCAACTGATTAAGGTACAAATTGAATTCTGCATGAGAAATGCTTAAGAAATAAGACCTTTCAGCCAAGAAAACTGACACTGAATGCTAATACACTCAAGATATACAAATCACCAGTGGAACGAAAAAGTTGAATACGAAGCAATTGTCCTATCTGCCCAAGAACAAGGCTAGAAATATTCAGCTAAACTAACAAGGACAGAAACTGAACTAATTGCTTTTTTCCTCCTAAAGCATTTTCTCAAAAAAAAAAACATGGAACTCAATGATACAGGATATACATTGCATTTTTTTTCCCCTCTTATGCTGAGGCAAAGTATGAGGAGGAAGGAGCAAGAGTTTCTTATAGTCTACAGTTCTTCAGAATATAAGTCTGCTCCAACATGGGCCTCTCCACAGATCACAGCTCCTTCAGCAGTATTCACCTGTTCCTGCAAGAGTACTCCATAGGAAGCAAGGAATATCTGCTTCACCATGGACCACCCTCTTCCCCTCACTTTCTATCCTTGGAGTTCCTGCTGTTGTTTCACAGACATTTTCTTAGTTATTATTCCCATAATTATATAAAGTATTAAAACAACAAAAAGGTGGAAAAAATGATGACAGTTTTATCAGCTCCTACATCAATGTCTGCACCAAGAAAGATCTGGGAAAAACACAGCCAGCATATGGAAAGAAAGTGGGATTGTGAGACACAAAGATGAACTCAGAGAATAAAAGCAAAAAGAGTGGTGTTGTTTCCATACCTTGTAAAAACCACACAAGGACTTTTGTCTTTCAGGGCTGGAAGTGGGTAAGCCAACCCAAAGAAACCTGGAGTGGTAGTCTGAGAGTGCATTATTTAACTAGATGAGAAAACCACAAAATAACCATCTCAAGCAACAGAAATACTGACGATTTCAGTGTAGTTTTCATTAGATCCTTTAAAATATTAATAAATATTTATGTGAAATATACACATGCATAGTTTTGAATTATTCCTTCCTTTTCAGAAGTTAATCTATGCCATCCTTTCTTAGGAAGTAGTTTCAGTATTAACATACATTTTTAACTGAAAGGGAATTTTTCAAATATTTGAGAAAATCTGGATGAAAGATTATAGCATTACATATTAAATAAGGGATAGTATAAAGCAGCTTTAATAGGCGAAATCAGTGCTTTCTACAGGAAATTCACAGAAAGGCAGTGATGAAGGCTTAAGTAGAATACAGAGCCTACTGTGACTTTCATGTAAATTTCTTCAGAGAAGGGAAGCACAAACACAGCAAACTTTATCACAAAATGGGAAAGCAAACCATTATGTAAACAAGGAAAACAAACTGTCCCAATAACAAAGGAGCACAATATTCATTTGTTGTTTGAATACGCTTGCTACAAATGGAAGAGAATTTTCAGGAGACATAGCAAAATTTCTCTTACTTTTACCAACAAGAACTTACTTGAGGCTAGTTACAAAACCCTTGCGCAAAGCGAATCACAAATGGAAGTCATTTTGTTACTTTGTACATGAATTTTGCACCTAAAAATGTTTTTACACACTGAAGTAAATAATCCTAACAAACTAATTACCAGATTGCTTTTAACTTTGAAGGTAGATACATACAACAAAACATAACCTGCAGCTCCTGATTCTTTCTTAGCATCTGGCAGGCAGATGTTAAGCTCAGAGATGAATGCAAACAAGAAACCAGTGAAATACTGTGAAACAGATCTTTTTTAATAAAACATCCATTACTGAGAAGTTTGGAGACTTTTTCAATCTGACACTAGAAGCAATGACCTAAAAGATAAGTTCTCAGAGGATGCCAGAACTGTAAAATGGAGTAAGCTATGTCAGGTGTAGTGAAACTCACCGTGGCTTACATCCACAACATTTTAAAAGGAAATGAATTTTTGAAGACCTAGGCCATATAAAAGTGTATATGTGTATATATATTTTCTTAAGTTGTCGCAAAAGCCCTGGAGCTTTTTGGTCATTAACCACCAAGTAATCTAACTCGGAAGAATATTTACTAGTGCTACAGTTATCCAATGCATTTTTTCTTCATCATCAATACCAATATACTGTTGGTATATACCAAGGACTGTTCAAAAAGTTAAAACTGAAATTTGTAATTACAGGAAAACAGCAGAAAAATAGATTAGCCTCAAGAAAAACAGATATGATGAGAATCCCAAAAGTTTCAGACTGAAAAAATACAAATGTGTAACTCAACATCACAAAGTAATGATTATCTAATCTTGAATCAAATATCAAGAACACATCCATCTATTGCTCTTTTAAATATGAGAGAAATATTTTACTTCAGCAAGCAGCTAATTAGGTCAGTAGGAGTTCCCCGAGAAAAGTTTACTCAAACATAGCTTTCACATCAGAGACTGTCATGTACTAATGTTAACAATGAGTGATTGTAGTGATCGGAAAGATCAACATGATGGAAAAGGCATTACAAAAGTGCTGGAAGGACCAGCACAATAGAAAGGTGCTACAAAGGAAGGGAAGTAGATCACTCACCTGTATCAGAAGATTCTGGGTTTACAGGGAAAAGCTTCCACCAGAGAGGGATCTCCAGAAATATCCTTCCTCAGTGGCAGTCAGCCCTTAAATGAGGCTGAAGAGGGCTGGAGCCTGGCTACACCCATTCTGGTCACACAGGTGAATTGGCCTCACCTGTGCTCCCAGGGCTGAGTGGATCTTTCCTCCAGGTGCTTTACCAGTGGTTCAGGCTGACTCAGCAGTTCCCATACAGTGATAAAACTAGATACCAAAAATAATCAGCTTGACATAGTCTGGAACTACAAACATTATCATTGTATTCTCAATAGGTTTTTTTGCATGATGTGATCTTGAAGAATAAGACTACTGCAGAAATATGACTACTCAATAATAAATTTGGAATTATTAAAAATATAATCTTAACTCCAGGTCTCTACTTTTATACAAAGAAAAATTGAGGTTATTACTATTCTACAGTAAAATGTTCTTTTTTGGGGGGAAAAAAGTTGAGCTCAATACATACTCTCAACTCACTTCCATATAGTATGAGATTTTTTAATTAATTACACCAAATACCCCAAAGGTATTACACAGTTATGAAAATTAGAAGGATTTGCCCCCAAATCTAAATACCTTCATCAAAATCAAACAAATAAGAAAACATGTAACGCTTTACCATAAGTAAATGAAGCACATATTTGCCCAACAACACAGAAAAGTCAGTTTTACAAAGCAAATATTTTATCTCCTAGTAGCATCCTTCCAAAAACACCACAACATAAACCTCATCTTTCAATTGGAAAAGGGATTCTAAGTTGAATTATGCTAAAAGATTACTTAAAGGGTTTTTTTATACGTTATGGTAACAACATCTCACCCTGAAATTATGTAAAAATCTTCATATTTGAAACGAAATATCATTCTGAATATGAATGCAAGTTTACATAATCTCCTGAATGTCTAATCCTCAAACTCATTTTTCTCATACCAAAAGCACTCCTCGTTTCTAACAGAAAACTTTAATCAGACAAAATGGTCAAACAATAAAAAGCCTGGTGCAAATTCTAAAAATACATTAGCATAGAAGATGTGGTTTCTTTTTCATAAATGAATTTTATCACAGATTTTAAAAGATTGTTTGATTCTTAAAGTATCCCTTAAGAATTCTTCCAGAATTTGATGTATTTCAGTAAATCTGAAAAACAAAAGAACATTAAATTGAGGAAATAAAACAGGCTGTCAATGATTTGACATCCTCAAATGTATCATTCTTTAATTCACTGAACCAAGCATGTACAAGGGTTATACCCTTTCTTTTCACCATCCTTGTAACACAAGCCTTTTGAGTATCATTTCATGCCAATGTTGGGAAACTCAGCTGACTTCTAATTTAAACTCATTTATCATAGATGGTAATTATTTCATTTCCTGCACAAGGCATACATACCAGCTATACAGTCCTACATTGAATTAGCTGTCTATAGTCTATATACTTCATGCCTATTTATATCAATGTTTCCCCTATCTCATCAGAGATGGAAGACCTGATTTGACTCACATAATCCTGTATGAAAATAACTGAAATGTTTAGATTTTAATAAAAAAGGAGATGAGAAGATAGCAGTCCAGACAAATACAGTTTAAAACAATCAAAAAACTGTGCCAAAACAGACTTTTCAGAGCAATTTTTTTTGCATGTTTTCCCAGTGAAATTAAAATAAATCACAATTTCTATATCTGTCCCACTTCAATTTAGGATTAAAATAATTATCAGAATATAGATATTATGGAGTTTGACCTGCTTGATGGCAGATAAACAATAAACAATGGAATAGCTAGCCAAGCTACAGATGTATCAAGCATAGCCATGTCTCAGTCCTTGCAATGCACTTCAATTAAAAGGCTTGTTGGATTTACATTATGCAGAGCTGTCTGATTACTGGTGGGATCCATTCTGTATTTTTCCATTAATATGTTTTGCCAAATATGACATTTACAAGAAAATACACGTGCACAAAGCTACACATGACACATGAGCAAAACCAGCAGAGAATCTCATGCAGAAAGGACAAATCCAGCATTAGAAAGTACAAATCACAGCAGTACAGGTGAGCCAAGTGTACTGTCCAAACCAGTTCATGTTTGATTTCTTAGCAAAAGCTGCCAACAAAGACACCAGCACCAAAAGCAGTGGTTATTTCTGCACTTTGGAAAGCTACCCACTGCAAACAGAACTGATGCAGAGACCTCACACAGGCCAAGAAACATTCCCCAGCAGGCACTTTCAGGCATAAACTGACATTTGTACAGGGCTGCATATATGTTAAGTGCTGTTGCAGGTCTGGAAGGGATTTCAATGTTCCAAGGTACAATAAAGCAAATATCACTGGTGGAAATTCACCAAATCTAATACAAGCACTGTGGAGGTTAGTTGAGTTCACTCTTTAATTTAGAGCTGTTAATTGCATACAAATTTCTGTATTCTCTGTATTCTCCATACCTGTTAGTCACACCTCCTTTTTTCTCATTAAAATAGATATAATTATCAATATTTAAAATAGTTTAAGCAACAATTAATTTATCATTATCTTTAAATGAGTGTACAAGCACTTGTGCATAAACACAACACATGATCCAATTTTTACATGCTGAGGAAGAAAAAATGATCAGGACATCATGTAGAAAACTGCAAGTTAAAGCCATTAAGTTTTTAAAGTATCAAGATGTTTTGACTATTGCTGGCACCATACTAGACCATATCCAGGACAACCCTATCTGAGGAGTAACTTGCTGCAACAAAGACAGCTTAGAAAGGAACAAGTCATGAGAGAAGCAGAGGGAAAGGAAGCTTGCCATTAGCTGATGAGCCAACAAGTCTCACCACTCAGACATTCCGCTTTGGGCTGATTTCTTGCCTTTCTTGAAGGCTGCAAGTTATTCCTTCAGGACTTTTTTCTATCAGTTCAGCATGTCAAGAGAACAAAGAGCAGCAAGAAAGCCATTAAGCCTTGGAACTTTGAGTCCCTCAGAAGAAATAAGATTTCTATGTAATTCAAGGACTGTTTTTAGAGTCAAATGATTATACAGTTTTAAGCAAAACTCAAAAACATCGCTTAAAATTAAATGAGAGCAGTTATTAAAAGAATAACTACTTCATTAGTTCAATCAGCTCTCAAACTGTCCATGCAAACAAAGGCAGTGTCCAAAAATAGAAGATATGGCCTTTGTACATAAATCCCTCTGCCAACACGTCTGTCTCTAACTCATAGCAATCCAACTCCAACCCCTAAAATGTAGGATATGTTACAATGACTATCTTTTCTTTTTCCAGTGTTAATGCTGATCATTTTCTTTGCCTCAGTAGGTCTTCAATTTTGTTATTCATATATTATGGCTGAAGATACTACAGTACAGCTATGGTTCATGCTTAGGGCCTCTTGGGACAGAGAGAAGCATTCGAAAGTACACCCTCAAAAGCACAAAAGAAAATAACACAGGGACCATAAAAAACGTAACTTTCCTCAAAGTTCAATCTTACCATTTAAATCCAGCCGATGACATTAGCTCTTAACAGAGTGAGGCAAAAACTGTTTCTGCTTCTTCTCTTTTTTCTTTGTCATTTATACTTCTAAACCCTGGATGGAAGTCATTAACAAAATAAACTTTCTTCAGCTGCAGCTTTGTCAGCATCTTGCTCTGGTAACAATAATATACTGCTCAAATCTGCTTTAGAGACTTTTTTGCTTAAAAGGGAATCCAAATGTGGGTATAGCTTACATTTATGTAAAATTTAACTACCAGTTATTTAAAAATAAAGAACACAAAAATCTGTGTACCTTCTTACTACAGAAGATGTAGTGTCCCAAGCATCACACACCATCTTTAGGTGAAAGGCAGCAACTGTTTGCTTTTTTTTTTTTTATGTCCAAATACCTTTAACGTGAGACAGGAGCTGATAAATTCAGCTAGAGTGCATTAAAACCATGAGGATGCCAACGTGCAGGAATTCTCAGAAGGAATACAAAGCTCAGCAAAAGCATGAAGAAGAATCTTAAGATAATTTGGCTCTTTTACTGTCTTCCCCATCAACAACTGGGACACGCCAAAGACATTAATCATCTGTACTATATCTGTATAAAAATGACTGCCCAGAGAACAGATGTTCTCTGTTTTGGCACAATCCTTCTCATCTGAATTAGCCACACTCTGTCAACGGATAAGCTGAAAGTTGATAGAACAGTATAGAAACAAGCATGACCCTTAGATGTTTCTCACCTCTTCCAATTATTAATCTTTACACTTAAGCACTTGGCATTTTCAAAGAAAAAAATATCCTTGCCAAATTAACCAGGCAAGATTTTTTCTTCAGCAGATGACAAAGGTAGCTTTAACTGCTTTACAGAGAGGAGTCTAACTATCTTTACAAAAGTAAATCTAAATCAAAGCTCTAATTAGTCACTAGAACAACAGAAATTAGCCCCGCTGTCATCATGGGACAGCACATCACTACATCAGAGATTCAGCACATCATAGGTTCACCAGTAAGTAGTATTTCTGTTCAAAAATCCTTCTTCCAGGCACTGCTTACCATTGAAGGATTCTGGAAGCATAATGTTGGCAATGATAATCATTCAAGGTGGTCAGAGGGATCTTGCTGTGGTCTGCCACTGTATAAATTCTTCAAGAAAGTGTGTTACATCATCTTAAGTGTAGCAACAGATGCATTTGCACAGTTGTTTCTGCATTACTTCAGTTTAATGAAGCAAGATGACAGAAAAAGTAAAATCCGCTAAGTTTTCAAAGATTTCCAACAGCTGAATCAGTGCTGCTGGATCAACCTCAAAGCAAAATGCCAAATGTAGAAAGCGTCCTAGACAGCACTTAAAATATTGTAACATTACCCTTACAAAACCCCTCTGCAAGACACGTTAGTTCAACTCGTGAATTTCAGAGCCATTTTAGAACAGAAAATGCTTTCAGCTCTTTAAAAGAATCTATTGTAATATTGTCTAGAGTAATAGTCAGGGAAGGCATTCTGGCAATTCTGCGGTTGTTTTCAAACCATTGTAACTGCCTTCCCTGACCTTATCACATTGCTTTAATAAACATAAGTGATCATGCTTCAAATTTCATGCAATGAAGTACACCACAATTCTTTCTGAAACATCACAGATAAGTTTTCAGCAAATGTACTCTGTAATGGTATCTAGTATTCTCAAATGTCTACTGCCTTATTCATCAAGACAATTACAATATCCCATGCCATGCCAATCTCAGATGTCAATACATTCATGTTTAAATATAAGGGCTATGGGTGAGGTTTCTCTTGTAGCTCCTCGCTAGCTTTTTCAATGGCAGCTAGAGAAACTACAATAAAGAAAAGCAGGAATATGTCTAAGAGTGGCTATTGAGCCACTTATAATTTAATAATTTATAATTAACCTTATAATTTATTGCAGAGGTGCGAGAAAAAAGATGTCATAAAATTCTTATAGCTGTAGAAAGCACTGTAATTTATCACAGTGTGGTGATTTTATGCTGTAACATCACTAGCAGCTTAAAACAGTATTGAATTGGAAACCACATCTGCTTCTCCTATGTGTCACTAAACAACATAAACATGCTGGGTTTCGAAAGGACACAGTAGTATTTCTGAGATCAACTGAAAGCAAGAACTTCCTAGTATATTTTAAAAGCACTAAAAAGGCCTCTAAACTCAGACTTTTCTTCAATTAGGACATTCCTGCACACACAATATTTACAACATTTTTTCTTCAGTTATACACACACACACCACTAGGGCTACAGGGCTAGCAAGTGATATTCAACCAACAGTTGTAGCATTCAACTGAGTCCAGGCTCCTGTTTATCTTCTCAAATGTGCTTACATAAAAATCAATTTATGGTAAATTTGTTTCACTTCTCAATATCCAGACAGAATAGTTACTTAAATAACAAGGAGATACGGGATAAAGATATATAAGAAACATCAAGGAATTTAGATCAGATGTCTCATAAATGAGAAGATGCTTGACCAGCTAGTGTCTAGCTAGTTTTCCAGGCTCCCTTCTAATGAGGATGAAAACAGATAGACACATACAGATAATCATCATTTTACCTGTCTTTAAGAATAATATGAAGCTAAACAATTAGCACTTGTAAGATAAACTCTGAACAGTAGCGGTTATTTGCTTTCCCAAACACTGAATACTTCAGTGAATACCTCATGACTATGGAGAACTTTGTGTTGAATTAGTCCTTTATGTTACAGCAGGAGCACTGATCCCTTAATGCATTCAGCATCCTCAGCTATCTGTCAAAGCAATTCTAAACTTGACAGTGCCATAAAAAGGACTAGGCAAGGAATAAAATAGTCTTTGTCCCATTCTGAGAGATCCTTCTGCTATGTTATACACCTTTATATGACTTAATTTACCATGAGAGAAGAGCTTAAAGTGTTCTAATGTTAAGAACTAAAACCGTACTAACTGTAAAATTCTGTGACATAACAGTGAAGTAGTAAGCTCCATCATAACAATTCAGTAGAATCACATGAAAGAATAAGCAAAAACATCCAAGGGAGAGGCCAGCTATATTAGTGTTCTTCCACTCCCTCACTGAAATCTTTTTCCACTTCTGGTAGAGATAGCAATGAACACACACTCTCCTTCATAGGAGATATATGGAAGAGGCCATGTGGCTGTGATTAAATAGTTGCTCTTCTTACTGTACAAGCCCCGCATTCATAATAACCTCTCCAACTGCATGTCAGGCACATTTGTCCTTAGGGATAAGATAGAAAATCTTAAAAAACAGTTGAAAATAAGCAGAATAAAGCCATTATTCATAGGACAAGGGGGAATGGTTTTAAGCTGAGACAGGGGAAATTTAGGTTAGATATTAGGAGGAAGTTTTTCACACAGAGGGTGGTGACGCACTGGAACAGGTTGCCCAGGGAGGTTGTGGATGCCCCGTCCCTGGAGGCATTCAAGGCCAGACTGGACGTGGCTCTGGGCAGCCTGGTCTAGTGGTTGGCGACCCTGCACTTGGCAGGGGGGTTGAGACTCGATGATCTTTGAGGTCCTTTTCAACCCAAGCCATTCTATGATTCTATGAACAAACATTAAGTTTACTCCATTTAAACTTCAGATGTGCCAACAGCTCCATCTCATCATAAAACTTTACATACAAACATAAATCCCATACTGCTAGTACTTAGAGCTTCAACTAAAAGTCAGAATGACATGGAATCAGAATAGTTTACAGACATTTTTAAAATTTGGTGCAGATTTACACTGATAACAAATTAAGTTCAACAGCCTGCCCAAAATTACACATGACAAGGTCCGCACGTGGTCTTCACCTGAGTAGTATTAAATAGGTCACTAATATTATGAATGAGGGGAAGATAAAAGCCAACATACAACCAACCACTGCCACCCATGCCAAAGGCAATTGAATGAGCACGTATTCATTACTCTTCCCATTCCATGTAGAAAACTTATACTATTGGTTTTGTTTTTCAGTTTTCCTCCATGCTAATTATCCTAATATCGAAAAATCTATTACGTTTAAAAGGAGGGACTTTCACAAGCCTAAAACCTGCCAGTCTTAACCCAAGTGAGTCAACTCCAGTTACATAAACTAAACTCAAACTAAGTAGGCCTGTAACACTTAATCGATTCCCTTCTTTGGGACATAGTGACTGAATGTCTCAACAATGAAGCTAATATAGTAACTATAATGTAAAGTTCCACTGTGAGAATTTATGCTGCCTGTTTCATAAGCTATATCTTCATCATTGACATCATCTGCTCCAGATGAATCAACAACAATCAAGCCAACCTAGGATGGAAAAAATGAGGTAGTGGTTGCACATTCAGTCTCACAGATGAAGCAGCTGAGCACTCATCCATTCTAAAAAGCCAGCATGTTCTTCAGCAAAGGAATCAGAGTGTACTGCTGCTGCCTCTCAGCCCCATGCACAGCATATTCAGGCCCTGTGTATTTAAACTGAGTATACATCACAGTGTAGGCAACTCTATCTATTACATAAACTTACTGGAAATATTACTTCACTATCCACTGAACTGCAAACCACTTCTTAGATTGATAATGGATAAGAGCTGCATACATTTCACTAGGGTAGCTTGCCTTTTATTTGCTCTGTGAAACAGGGTTAAGAATATCAATCTTCTAAAACGAAAACCTTATTTTTGAAGCCATGTAGTCCATCACTTCACAAGAGGACATTTTACTAGTTCACAAGCAAAGGAAGTAAGTGTTGTCAGTGGGAGGGGAAGAACAAAGTTTGAAACAAGCATGTTAGCTATGCACACACACAAAAGAACTGCAAAGTGCCACACAGAACAGTCATCTGAGAAAAATATCAATCAAATCTGACTATGAAAAAACATTAGGTCTCTAGTGTCTCATGTTAACAGGAAAACATGGCCAGCCCTACCTCACTTCCCATATCCCCACATTTAATATCCCCATATTAAAAAAAGAAATAGCGCAGCGTAAGTTACTGCCCAACCAAGAAATGAATTTATCCCACACTTGATGAAAATTATTTTACTGCACAGTATTCCCTGGAGCAGCAAGCACAAATTCAAGGAAACTCTCTAAAGGTTAGAGATGCCAAGTGCTGTGTAACTGCATCATTTTATAAACAATTCAGTTTCTTTACACCATTTCCATCCTCGTGCTTATGACATTGTTACTGGCAAGAAATTTGCTAGGCTCTGAGGAGGTCAGAAGAACACATCAGGTTAGATGATTTTGCCTGGATTCAAATCAAGCACAAACATGCACAAAACTCTAGATTTAACAAGATTCCCATCAGAAATCAACAAGATCACCATCAGGAAATCAGTACTACAAACGGAGAATTAATTTAGTTTTAATCACATTAGAATCCCTTTTGTTCTTCAGTACAAAGATCCATAGGAATGCCTTGTGTCCTCTTCTCTGGGAAAATACAGATTTAGTATAACTCAGGGACTTCACCACTCTTCAGATAGAAAAATTTGCTGGAAAACCAGCTGAAGAAATTACAAGATCAGTGAACCCTGTACATTTACAACCAGCCCCACAACAGTTAATGACCTTAAAGTAATCCTTAAAGTCCCATTACTACACTTCCTCTACCTGTAAAGGACTCCTATATTACAGTACTTCAGCTTAACTTTTAAAAATAGCTTCAACTCCTTGGAAATGACAGTTCATGCCATATTTCTATTAAGGAAATTACAATGGGAAAATATTATTGATTTTGGATCTAAATCTGTTTTTTCAGAGTTTAGGTTTAATTCCATCTAGTAGTATTTGAAACACCAATACTCTCATTTCAAACCACAGTACATAGATTCAAGTACATATTTTTTCTCTTGCAGGATCATTACTTGCTATGATTTAAGATGTACATTAAAGCTATTCCAGTCATGCTTCCTATTTTTTATGTCCATATTTCACCTACTTCTATTATACATAGCCTGTGCTGTAGGGATTTTCCTCATTGTTTTTCTCTTTTTCCTTAGTGAAGTGGAGTGAGAGATACGAGGGTCACCCCAGAAGTAACACCTCTTATGTTATTATGCTGGATCACAATGTCAGAGGCAGGTGTTGGTGATATGGCATTTGAGGTTGAGCCTTCCCACCAATATCCCATCACATGTTGTAATGGCAGTTCAGAACTGCTGTTGGCATATCCAGGTAAGTTATAATGTACACCCAGCACAAGTTATACAGTTTCTTTCTTACTCACAAGCTCCTGTGTCATCCTAGATATATTCCACATTCCCATGTAAACTGCCTAGAAATAAGCAGAAGTATGACTGCTGTCTGACATTACTTCTGAAGAAACACCACAGCTCTGAATACACGAAACATGTAATTCATACCAGAGACTGTTAAGTTTAGTTCAGTTACTACCAGTGGGAATGTATCATCAGATTTAAGATGAGTGATTTCACTAATCCATAAACAGAACTTTTTCATATACAGAAATAGCCATTCCCCTTTTCCACTTTTTTTTTTAATTCACACACTCCACACAGGGACTTCTAGATCTGAGACATTAGAGGCTACTTCTACTTCATAGATCCATTCCTACTTTAAAAGGAAGGTACTATTCATATCAGGTTCTAGAAGTGGGAAGAGAGAGGGATAACATAAAACAAATAAATAAACAAAAGAGATGAAAGTCCAAGATTTCCCTTTGAGTTTGAGAGGAATAGCACTGCCCTAAATTACTTACATCAAGTTAAAAGAAAAGAACTGGAACAACTGTTCTTCCAGCATACTAGACAATGTGGAAGCAAGGCCGCTTCTCTCCCAGAAGACTATCTTGTTTTCCTTGCTCTAACACGGGAACAGCCCAGACAAGAACCCTCATTATATTCATGAGGAAGACAATATCATACTACTTCTTTCCATGTAAAAGATAAGAAAGACCTATCTTCTTTGCCTAAGTCTATCTGTCATTCTCCCCGTGCCCAAACAGAAGTTCCTTTCAAGGACAGTGAAAATGGTGAGATATTATTTTGAGTTTATGAGCAATGCAGAATTGAAGGGTCCATAGATTTGGAAAGAAAAACAGTTTTTCAAGCTTCTGTTTACAAATACTAAACTCTCTACAAGGTATGTTTATTCCACTTCCGTCTCTCACATCAGCCATATTTTTTTTTTTAATAAGGTACTATATAACTACTAAATTCCATTAAAATGGAAAAAAACATTAGAAGGCTGATGATGGGCAGACACCTGGCGCACTAGACTCCTCCCAAACTTGAATTCTTGTCTCCGCATAGACAATTCCATTCTGTGGGAGAGAACAGTGTTAACATATGGAAAGGAAAGTTACTTACAGGAGGCCTTCCTGTTCAGAAGGTCTACTCACTCATAGCAATCAGAAAGATCAACATGATGGAAAACGCATTACAAAGAAGTGGAAGGACCAACACAATAGCAAGGGGCTACAAAGGAAGGGAAGAAGATCACTCACCTGTATCAAAAGATCCTCAGTTTGGAAGGAAAAGTTCCAGTGCCAGTCAGCCCTTAAATGAGGCCTAAGAGGGGTGGAGCCAGGCTCCACCCCCTTCCAGTTGCACAGGTGAATTGCCTTCACCTGTGTTCCCAGGGCTGACTGGGTCTTTCCTGCAGGTGCTCAATCAGTGGTTCAGGCCGTGACTTAGCAGTTCCCATACACCACTGTACTTACAAGCTCCAGTTCGCAAAACATGATTTCTGGAATATTACTTACCTGCCCTGGCAATGTTTCACAGGATTTTTTGTCAAGTTAGCTACCAGTCAGCCTACACATCATGCCACTAGATACGATCCTGAGCAAACTAATTCAAAGAACCAGCTGTTCTTTCAACTGTTTTGAGTGAAAAAAGAATTAATCAGATTCACTATGGTCACTTCTATCCTTCATTAGTAGCATTCTTTTGCAATTCTGCAGAAACGAGTCAAGGCACAGCACTGGCACAATTTCAGAGTATAAATGGTAGCAGTAAGTGGTATTAACAAAAAATCAGCTGTTCAGATGAAGCCATTTGTCACTTGGAAGCCACTGGCAGAAAAGTGTATTTCTCACACATTATGAAGCTAGTTTAGGTTATATTTTGCCAATAAACGGGAAAACAAATCTGTGGAAGTTTATACATCATTTTTCATCCCTTTTTACAACTGTTAACAACAATGAAGTACTTGGACTCATGTCTTTCTGGATCTGAAAAGGTATTAAAGTGTACTGTATCTTTTTCCTAAAAAATTGATGAAATATATTCTGAAACAAAAATGAAAGTTATCGCTATTTTCTGGCAGTTAGATGGTATTTATCAAATGGTTTGGAAACCCCTCAGATTTTTATTTATAGTTAGTGATGTTAGTAACATTTGGTCTCTCTATGACCCAAAGCTAAGAGCTATCAATACACAACACTTGAACCAGCACTTACATCAGTACAACACGGAAATCACAGACAAACGCAGAAGTACACAATATATAAAATGTCCAATCAGTGATAATTTGTTAAAACGTAGTTTTGTAATCCATGTTTAATGTCTTAACTGCCCAAAATAAAACATATTTATGGTGTTTGTTTTAAACATTCTTATAAAATATCTTAAAGGCAGAGTCTTAAGTATTTAGTCTATTAACAAAGATTACCAAGCTATAAACAAATTAACATCTGTACCCAGCGGGACTTCTTCGGTAGTTGATAGTCTAAGCCTGTGTTTATAAGAAATTTAAGATAAACAAAACATAAGGTTTTTGTAGGAAGTATATTTCAACACCAATTGAAGACTTTTTGTTTGTTATGTTTGTGCTAACATTGTCCAGAAAACAATATGTATATCTAATGGAAGTACGGAGCAACCTAGATGTAATTGCATGAGTCCGGGTTTTATTAACTGACTTTTGAGTAAATATTTCATTTAAATGGAGCTGATTTATAGAATTACAGGATGTGCTCCACAGCTTTCATCAGGGCAATCAACTTTACTAGGTACATAATGCTATTAAACAGTGAGGTCACCTCTGACTCAAGAACTCAGTTTTTAGCATGAAAAAATGATGTCCCAAGAAATTCACAAAAAAAAAAAAAAAAAACACAACAGAAGAACCAAGAGGAAAAAAACCTTTTTATTAACAAAAGCGCTGTGTACACCTTTAAAAATAAATATATAATATGAAGTGAAAATTTTGTGGGTCATGCTCACTCAGTACCCTGTTTTTAGTGTCAATAGCACACTGGAAAAGCCCAGCATCTCTTAGGATGTTCAGTCGAATGTAGATACATGAATGGAGGAACAGATTAATAGAATACATAGCAATGCCTAAATCAATGAACAGAAACTGTTTTACTGAAAAGTTAAACTTTCGTACAGCTAGTACTAAACTGCAGAAGTTTAGGCATGGTGCATACCCCACTAAGTCATCCTTTCTGCATAAAGAGCCGTACTCTGACTGGAGGCTCTGAAGCAATTGATCTGTAGCAGAGAAATGTAAGCCAGGTCACTTGGGAGTGGCATGAGGAAGGCTGGATCTAAGAACACTAGAAGATCATGTACATCTTTATAAGCAAGTTTCTGTTAAAATCACCACGGAAACACAGAGAATAGCAAGGCTCCCAGTTAATCTTAAACAAACAGAGAAAATATGCTGTGAATATTTAAACAGTTTTCAACTCATTTAATAGGATACTTTCTACTGTTCCTTATGCATAGGCAGTCAATGAGTTTTCTAACCAGATTAAACTCTGTTGCAGCATCCTCTTTAGAGATCACAGCTCTGTACTGCTGCTTTTCTGATCACTCTCTCTAATTCACTGTCTTTGCAGTTTGAAGAAGCACATTCCAGTATTTTCCAGTGACCATCACATTACTTGACAAGATGACTACAGGTGACTGCACCTAGAAATCATGGGCCACTGCTCTGTTTTCTTCATTTCTCTGAACGAATTTTCTGTAAGTCCAGTAAAATCTCATGCAGACGCAAAAATGGAGCTCATCAGATAAGTTATAAGCACCTTCCACATGATTTTGACGTCGCTTTGTCCATGACTAATGCAGAAAACATTCTGCGTCCCTGAAGCAACAAAGTAATTTTTCAGACTTTAGAAATAAAATACACTCTGCTGTACATAGAAAACACAGTTTGGAAAATAAAAAACAGATGAGTTTCCTTTCTGGAATGCATCAAAAAACTGCCTTCATAAAATATACTCTGAAATACTCTTATAACAACATTTAATAATGATACATCACATAATTATGCTACAGCATAACTGAAGTTATGGACTGCTGATAAGTGTGACACAACGTTGTGACATAAAATATGAAGGGAAAAGAAAAGAAAATAATGCTCACCACAACTGTTTCAACATTGCACCAAACTGAAACAACAACAAACTCTTTTTCATATATACATATTCCTCTTGCCAAAATCAGTGACTATTAATACAAAAGCCAACTTCAGGACCTAATAGTATCAAAAAGAGCATCACAGTTTAAGCCATATCCTGAAATACTATTGGTAGACACTTCCTATTCTGTGTTGATCCAAATCAGGTTCAGTAACAGCAAGGATATATTTGGAGATCTTCTCTGTCTCACACACTAAGCCACACTAAATGGTAGCATGAAAAAGCCACCATGGTTGTGCTATAACTGCACTAACACTTAGCATCTTTTGACAGCTGTTGCCTAACTGCAGTCTATAACACTGGATAAACCTATGAGGCTTATTAAAGAAAAAACAGGAGAGCTGGGTGTCTGTGAGATTTCTTCTCCCTAGAAATTCTCTTTATAATTAACTATGGAAAGTCAGTCTACATTTCTGAGTTAAGCCTTCTGCCAATTTCTGATATTTCCATTAAAGAAAAGAAACACTTTCACTGTGCTCTGTAATTTATCATCTTCTCTCCGCAAAATCCAAGCCCTCTCTGCTAAACGTTAGGAATTTCTGTCATCCCAAAATGACAAGAATCTTAATTACATATCATTATAGAACACATATCCCTCCCCTAAACTCAGTCTTTAATGTGAAGAGGCACTTGCAAAATGTATTTTATCCATATTAACAAACAATTCTGTCACTGTTTCTGCTCATTTTGCTGCAACCAGTAACTTTCACTTCTGAGCTGGAGAAGCTCTTTTCAACCTAATGCAGCTCAGACGCTTCTATTTTAACCGATACCACAACTCTACTCATATTCCAGCTATTGGATTATTTGTGAAAACTACTTTCATGTATTCACAGAGCAGGATTATTTTTCCTCTAATTTAACCTCCGGACTCCAGTGGTAATGCAAGACTGGATCATTCCATAAGCAGCACTCTGTACTAACTTTGTATTAGTTTTGTGCAACCTGGAAATCTATAAATTTTAGAAAACAGATTAAAGACTTCAGAGAATCATAGAATCATTAAAGAAAAGATCATCTCTTCCAACAGTCCTTAGATTTTTAGTTTTAAAATTCTGAACACAGTTTTTTCACAGTTCTTGAGGGATTTTAGCCATAGATAGATCGAAATGTAGGCTCTGACTACTTCCCCGCTTCTCCCTGCTCCATAAACACATTGGTATGCCACTGACCCTTATTCTAAATAGTATTTCTGGCATAAAATGAATAACACAAAGATTTCCTAACCTTTGTTATATCAGTACACATTAATGGTCATACATACGGATGCTCTCACAGTACCTGAGTCAAAACTCCTGATAAGGCATTATTCAACACTACGTGTGATACCCAAGTACATATATATTGCCTTCCATTTTCAGTGAAATTAAAGAATATACAAAGTCATCCACTCAGCAACCTTCAGATATCTCATTTGTTTCAAGATGTGTGTGACTGTGACGTTACAACTGTATGTTATGTTGCTGTACAACACAGACTACTAACCATATTTGGAAGAGAAGTTGTTTGTTTGAATTCCTGAACACAAAGTTGAATGTATTGCTACAGTCTGTATTTAGAGAGTCTGACTTCAGTATCATGCAGGTCATGACACACACCTGAGCTATTTTTAAATATTGCTTTACTCTAGACCTATACAGTTTTAAGAGTAATTGAAATTTTGTAAATTAATAGAATCTACTTCACAAAATACAGTGAGTCAAGAACATTGCTCTTTATATAAACATGGTGTATTTTGTTCCTGTTCAAATTATTTGAAATATCATAAATACTCTGAAAAAGACAAATAAATGCTGGTAAGCTGCAAATATTTTCATATAATGTGTATTTAAAAGTAATATTAAATTTGTTTTTCTTCTGGCAGCTTCTATGAAGGGAAAATTGTTTTCAACTAAATGTTATGATAATTCACAATATATACAGTATTTTAAATAGGTTTCTGTAATGAAAATTAAGGTCATATGGAAGTAATCAAAATTTTATTTGGATACTGTAGAGGTAAGGTGAAAGACTTGTAGTGTTCTGTAGAAATTCTTCCTAGTTCATTTAAAAGCTCCACTGGAAGTGTCTAAATATAGTTTCACATAATTACCACTGTGAAGGAAATTCTATTCAGCATCCCATGTGGTATGGTCTCTGCCAAAAGAACTCCAGGCACAGATCAATAATGATTTTCTAGAAACAGCTTGGTATTTCCATGCCCTTAGAGTACTGTACTAGTAATTTATTAAAAAATGATCGCCTTACCCAGTATGAAGTCATGAATTTCCTGGATTTATGTCACTACTTTATTATATCGTAATAAGATGCTACACTTTGACCCAGAAAGAGGAATGCACATGAAAGCTGCCATGCTGAGATTAGCACTTCACTCAGGAAAAAGTCCAGCCAGAGTTCTTGAAAGCCAGCCATGCTTGCCAGGAAGTTAAGTAGAAGTGAACAGTGCATTTTTGCCTTTAAAAATCAGAACACTTTTTTCTGTTTTGCTTTTTAATATTGCTACCTTGCCTGAGCTGTGAAACATTTGAATTCTTGAACATGTCTTTTCTTTTATGTATCTATTTCTACTGCATACATTCCTGATGGGCAAACAAATGCATGGGGTCTGGCCCATTGTAAAAGCAGAACTACCCTTTGCTCTTGGATGTGTTGGGTGAAATTCTGATGGTACATCTTTTTGCAACCCCAAGCTCTTATGATGCAAAGTTAATAACCTTTCTGCCCATAGCACGACAATTACAATTAACTTAGTTGTGCTTAATATACATAATTTTTGCCCACTGAGAAGAACTGGATGTCATTGTTCAGAATAGAATACTGCATTATTTGGCACATGCATATATTTTTCTAAAGAAATTAGAATTTATTATATTTACTTCAATACTATGGTGTCATTGCAAAGTTTAAATTAGATTTAGTGAAATACTGAAAAAACAAGCTGTACTGGAGGTCTCTAAAGTCTATCTATATTGCCCTGATGTTAATAGTTAGACTGGTAGGAGCAAGAGATATATGAATTTGCAAATTGCAGATGATTTGTAGTGAATTAAATGCATTTCAGGATATAATGGCTAATGAAAGTTATATTTTTCCTTTGCTATGAATGTAATATATAATTTTGTTTTATTATTATAAAGTTTTTCAGCTGTGAACTAAAACTACATGCAAACAGCATGGGGAGATTTAATAGGTCACCATTTACATTTCAAATGTAATTAGTCAATAGATAATTTTGAATTTTTCCAGATTTCTTCAAGTTTCAGCTTCCCTGTAAACTTCTAATACAAACTCACCCAAAGTAGTAGAATCTTTAATTTATAATCCAATTGGAAGTTTGTGAAAGATTATGCCAGTTCTCTTCAGCTGAGACTGCATAAGATCTCAGGCAACAGTAAATATGACATCATAGAAATATAAATGACATTGCAGCAAATATTATCACAAGTATTCTTAGTCTTTGTATACTTGTTACTAATATTCTGGTTAGGAGAGACACTACAAACTTGGTGCAATCAGTTGTGGGTTTTTTTTTCCCCAGCTGAACTATATTGTCCTGTAATTCGTTAAATTATTTTTATATACATTCATGCCTGCTTTTAATTCTTGTTCTGCATTGTAAGGCAACTTGCAACAAGCTTCTCTAACATTTTAGTTGCCATGCAATTGTTTCATAAATAGCTTTTCCACTTGGTCACTGTGTTTAGTTTGATAGAATAAATCAGAAGAGAATTTATACCACTCTCTCAACCAGTAATGTTATAAAATAGCTATCTTGTTTTGGGAATAAGGAGAAAGTAAGAGCTTTCCAAAACTAAAATATGCAGTGTGCAAAGCCAATTTTCATTTTTAAGTAACTGAGTGTATTGCAGAAGATTCCAAGTTAATATGTGTCAAAGCACATTTAAATTGTTATAACAGAGAAGATGGTAATTGTAAATAAATGGATTGAAAGGCAGTGTTTGGATAGAAAGTATAAAAATAAAAATTCAGAATCAGCTCCCAGTGAAGAGACATAGGCCTCAAGCTAAACACAGGTCAGAGAGCTGTGAATCTACAGAGATTGTATATAAATTTTAAGTCCTACTCAGAATTCTGAGACCTCTAAAACCGAAGCTCAGATTGAAAACAGAAGTACTTGTGTTCCTCTCCTACAACCTTACTCTTGTTTGCTTCAATGGGCCCAAACAAGTGTTTTAGAGATTTTAGCCATCTCGAGAGCTTTTGTAGGCTGCCTCTACATCGCGGTACTGTAACATTGGTTCTGCAACTCAGGAACAAACATCTACTGTAATGAAACAAATACAGTGATGGGAACAGCAATGAGATACAAATTAGGATGCAAAGAATGAGAAATCACTGAACCTGGGACAAAAAGTTTGCGAAAGAAATTTATGACAGGAAGGAGTAAGAATAGTGGAGTGGAAAGAAAAGCAATGATGTATGTACTTGCACAGTATTTTTTAACCTCAAAAATACTCAGGTGAAATGCAAAGGCAGGAAATAGAACCTTTAAAAAAAAAATTTGATGGTCTGAATATCTGTAACACAAACTACTTTCTGCAACTAAAACTCTATATACAGCACAGCTGGACAGCAAAGCAGGCAAATTAAAGACATGTGCCCTATTTGTCAGAACAACACCAGACAGCTTCAGCAGCTCAGTGAGGCCCCACTCCTATTGCTTAAAAGCACAGAGCTTATAAAACAGCACTTCCAGTATATGAGCTAATGTACTTTTTAAAAAAATGTGCATGAAAGCAATACTACTGTTTATATTAAAAGTAGTAACTACTTCTCAGTATCCACTTAATGCAATTGTTTTTTCCTGAGCTCTGCAAAGATGGTTTCAATCTGTCACAGACTTTCCCCCCGCCTCTCTTGACAATAATATTCTTGAAAACATCTTTTCTATCTATGGGCCATCAAAAATCACACAAGGTTATGAAGAGAGAATATGCTCTGCTGAGAGGGAAGAGAAATGGAAAGGGAGGAACTAAAGAAAATGACTGTTGTTCTGTGAATGGGGTGTTAATGGAGGTTGAATTGGAAAACTACCCACTTTTTTTGCAAATGGAAGAAAGTGACACAGTGGGGAATGATGCTTGACTTTTTTTGAGTTCTTCACTTTTGCCCCTTGTGCTTCTATAGCATGTCCTATCCTGATACATTCTGCTTGCCTCAGCCCATGATAGAGGTTTCAGGTGGATTCCTTGTCCTGGTCCAGGTGTAAGAAATCTCTCCTTGGTATTACCAGTAGTATGCATAAACTTATGATAGGAGCTTGGCAAGTACTCTTAGTGGGCACGGGGTTATCTCCTTATTATGGCCTGACTGTGCTGTCAAAAAGCTTAGAAATGTTGTTCTTTGGATTTCAGTTCCATGACTGGTTCTGTGATGTAAAAGCATCTTTAAGTTTGTTGTGATTTATTTTTTGTAAGCAGTTGTAACTGATTGGTTTTCCAAATACAAACTACTATGTAAACTACAATTTAGTAATTTTTAAGTCCGCGTGGTTGGCAACCAGTAGAAAAATGCTGAATTAGTACAGCGATTTTTCTCAAGAAAAACTCTGTTTAACTGTCTAATTCACCATAATTGAAATGTAGCATTGTAGGTTTTGTTGCAGTTTGTGATTTTTTAACAATGTCTCTCTAATGCACCTCTGTCCTCTATCAGTGTGTTTATTTGTAGTAGTATTGCCCTCTACAAAAGTCAGTCAAGACTGCTCACATGTTTATGGCTAGCTGTCCCATAGGAGGCTATAAATGCTAGGCCTAATAACTAATAAATGTTTTGAGGCTGCTTGTGGAAGTACTTCGGTTCTGATTTCAACGAGTTGCAAAATGCAACTGACAGTGCTAATGTTTGTTTATGAGAAGATAGTTTAGAGAAGATCAGTCTGATTCCCTCTACTCAAACCTCCAATGAATAAATTGGAGATCTTGTTGCATACACACGCCAAATTTATTGCAAATACTTGAGGGGAAACATTTTGAGCAATACTTTAACTTTTCTGACTCTTAAAGACAGTCTTTAAATAAGTGCTAAGCATAACTCAAATGGCTAAGCATTTATTGAAAATAAAAATGAAATACTGAATATTTATCTATAATGATACTATCCTAGTTTATAAAGGAACTAAAAGCAGAAGTTGCAATTAGTTGATCTAGCAGAAATCCATTCCAAAATGGTTTAACAATCAACAGTTTATGTAAAATTGAGCTTAGTTAAAACAGAAGAATGGAAGAAGGAAGAAAAGACTTGGCCATGTACATATCTGGAAAACCAGCTTGCACTAAACCTTATTGTTTTGGAGAAAGTCACTAAATGAGCATCCCATCTGGTGTAGTTTTGAAGAAAAGTAAGTTCTGTCTTTTCTGAGCAGCTGTACTCTTGTGATCAGTGGCAGGCACGAAAGGAAAGGAAGCAAACAAATGCAGTGCTGGCAGGAATTTTGGAAGAGGTAATGGAGATTCCAACATCTGCAGGACTTATTGAACCCATTGAGAATTGGTATGCTGTGCTTGTGCTGTCCTTTTACCTTTGGTGTTCTCTACCACAGCCCTTTGTGTTTGTTTGCCCTGACAAGTTGTTCACAGAAAGATGGCTGCATATGATCAAATGAGTAGAACTGGTAGAAATTACTTTGCCTAGAAGGAAATAGGGTGGTGGTAGATTTGGAAGACTAAGTATTTATCTTAGAAGTACTTTAAGCTTTCCTCACTGTCTGAGAAAGCCATCATAATCTGGATACTTAAACTGTTGATTTAAGCCAGTGAAACTTATTCTGCTCAACTTGTATGCCCATTCTGAGCATACTATTGAGTTTAAGTGTAATTTCAAAGAGCAGTAGCCAGTTCTTGTGAGAGCCTTCACTGCTTGTGTTTCTACTATTGTATCAAGGAAGGTTGACTTTATCTGATGATAGTACCATTGTTATATGATTAAAGATCTGATAGACTGTCAGAAACACTGTCAGGCAGCTGAAAGATGCTCTGAAATTTTTGTTCTAGCAGTCACTGCCAGATGTGACTAATTTATCTTCATGTGTTAGATCTGCTCCTGAACTGCCACAGTTTTCATCCTGTGACCTTCCATCATTTGAGTGTGATGCTTGTGGTAGTGGCAGCCTCAGATGTGTTATTGTTATTTTATTCTGCTGCTGTGAGTCTGCTTGGTATTTTGGACTGTGATAACCTAATCCACTTGCTTCTGTGTTGGCTGAAGAGTTTGATTTTTCCATAATGAATTAGAGACATCTGACTAGTTGTTCAGATCCAGTGGATTTGAGAGGAAAGGGAAACAGAGTGGGAGTCTAATAATGAGGAGCTGGTGACAGTTATTCTCACTGCATCTCAGCCAAAAGAAAGGCATCAATGCAACACATCTGAGAGGTAGAAGGGTCAGCATCACCTGACCAATTATTAGACTACCACAGGAGGGATTTAGGTACTGCTAATATTTTTATTCTTAGCCATGGCTAACTCTAACAGTAGGATTCTCACTGGCAGGCTGTTAATATGTTGCTTCTGCCTTAACACCATGCCTATGCCTGAAAGGCAAGATCTAGAGCTAACGCACATACAGATTTTGTTAAATTAAGGCTCTAATAGGCTACTAAATCCAAACTTTGGGCCTAAATTGCTGGTAAGGTTTGGAAATTCAAATGTCATTGTTAATGCTGTGAGGGATCTGTTTGGTTTAGCATTTCAAATAACAGTAACTACTATAATCAACCTGTCTTTAATCTTTCATTGCTTTAGTCAGACTGTGAATATGCATGTATTTTTACTGAAATGATCAGAGGCTGCCTAATTGATGACTGGGACAACTATCTGAAGCAGAATCTCTAGATTGGATTAGAGAATAGATGCACATAAACTGAGAAGTGGTTAATTATTTTGTCTCTTAATAAGGTCTGCTCTAAACTTTCTGGCAGGTCATGGTAATATATAAGCTCAGAAAATTCATGAAAATGGTGCTTTCAGGATCAATGTGTTCCCAGAAATACTGTAGGATTTTGGCACAAGGATGTTGCAAGTTGTTAGATAAACTATGCAGGGCTGATCTTGAATGAAAAAAAAAAAATGTTTCTGGCTAAACAGAGCAGAGACCAAACCATTCAGAATGTATAAACTGGGTCAGTCTAATTCTGATGATTTTTTTGTTTGTCTTCTTGCTTACTAAAAGCAATTTTATGGAAATAACTATTGACAGAAAAGGCTATTCTTGTAAAAGTGTTGGCTGCCTGGAACTTCGGTCAGGAAAGCCAGCTGATGCTCTCAAGTTTTTTTCAGCACTTATATTAGCAGTTACAAGACTTCCATATCTAGCAAGAGAAAAAAAAAGTTGTCCAGTGTAGACTCTGCAACATGATTTCAATAAAATGTTTCTACTCATCAAGCTAACAACTGCCTAGGAAATTAATTTGAAATTTCCTTTGAGACACACTTAAGAATGTGAATAATATTGTGATTTAGTTCTCTTTAGGCCTGATTTTAAACTATTTCAAGCCTGAAGTTAGGTAAATACACTGTTACTCAGATAAATACATGTTTGGAAAGTTGTTTGGCCACTTTGTTGGTTTGTTGATTCGGTTTAAACAAGATTTCAGGGAACAGGACACAACGCTTTGAGTCAATGAAGGTAGGAAGAGCAGAGTATGAAAAAGGCAGAAGGGCAGAGACTGAAACTAGCCAGAAATCATAGCTAGTGATATAACAGCAGAAATGTTTATGCTGAGTACATGCACTTCAGAGTTTATACTGCATTATTTTTTTCTTAGGCAGAGGACTTGCTTGCAGAAAGGGCAAGTAAGTAATCATTGTAGAATACCTGACAATAGATACGAGTACAAATGACTATGCTGCAGTTACACCAACTGTTGCAAGTTGAGCTAGCATTGTTGCCCTACTCAGGTTGCCATGTTTCCATTTTGCATAACAATCAATATGGATTTAATAAGTTAATATCTATATCAACTCAATTTAATATGCCTGAATCTGTTGCCACCTTACTCCAGCATCTTAGTGTGAACCTTGAGAACTGCTTTTTCTGCCAGATTGTGAATAAATCTTTGGCTGTTGTGTATTTTGGGGGAGTTTTCATGATGTTCAGCAGGTACTGTCTCCTTATTTCTGAGCTGCTTTTAGGGAATTATCCGTTCTTTAAAAAATAGAGCAGCTGAAGTATGAACTTGCTGCCGTGATGCACATGTATCTTTTAACTTACTTTGTTACCCTCACTAGGTCACTGACTTGTTAGTCCACATCCTCTTGAAGCGTAATTTACCTTGAGTCTCAACTGTAGTTTTCAGTTTTACTTAGCATTCATGGTACGTAGGTACTTGATAAGAAAATAATCTTTAAATAAATATTTTGCATGTGTTTATTTATAAAACTCAAATACAGAGTCCTCATGTTATGGAATAGATCCAGGATCTGGACAAAAATGCCAGCATGCATCAGTCAAATGATGCTCATTTTGTTACAGAAAAGATTCAAAGATTGCATCCAGACCTAGAATTGCACAAAAGACTGAATGTATGATTCTGAATCCCCAGTGTGGAGAACACTGCATTCTGTCTAAATAAGGAGAGCAGTGTCCCATTTCTCTAGGCTGGGTGAGACCTGTTAAGTGTTAAGGCATTTTCCTAAATCCCCCATGCTGAAGAATCCTGATTCTGACTAAGTGAAACAAAACCTCAATATTAGAGTTGTGCTATTGGAAGCCTTTGCAAAGGCCATCTGTTTACTTTCTTAGCTAAAATATAACCATGGAAAAGCTGTTTGCAAACCAGAATGTCCTCAGGAGGATGCTTAAGCATCTGAAATATCTTGAGTTGGCCTGGAATGGACTATAGCCAATGGACCCCTTGGTCCCAGTTCCATGCAGGGGTAACAGAGAGGTAAATATATGGCTGTGCACAGGAATGATGCTGATTAGGCTAAGAGAAAAAAAATGCTGAAATCTACAGATACCAAAGGAATTTTGAGGTGAGTTCACCACAACTCTATCCAAAATCAGATGCCACAGTCCTTTCCTTCTTTGTCTCACAGAAGAAAACCAGATTAACTTGATATCTGTCTGTTCAAAAGGAATTACATAACCTCTATTGCTGTTCTATACAAAATCTCAGTATTAACTGCTTCAACTTACACATATCTCTAAAGTTTATATTATAGCTTTCTGCACCCATTCTTCTGTATATTTCTGTAGAATGGACTACCTTAAGCCTTCTTGGGCTGGGTCATAGATCTGCAAACAAAGACGTTTCATTTAGTGATTTCTTACTGGAGGTAGTGGGCATGTGGTGGGCACTTACTTTTGTTAGGTAAGCTCCAGTTGCAGATTTCTTTTCGCGATTTTAAGAAACGAGATAAAAACATCCTAACTTGACTGTCAAGGTCTCCTGCTGTAATTTTAGGGCTGACAGTTTTAAAAATATGTATCTACTTGTAAACTGATCTAGTAAAAAAGCTATTAAGCTAGGAAGAGTAATGCATTCCAGAACATTGCTCCAACTATCTCAGCAAAACTCCTTCAATGTTTTACTTGGTGAGGAAGAAGCAAGAAATAGCAGATGGGTTGCAGATGAGTTGCCAAACACTCCCATGTGATGGCAGCTCTGACTAATATCAGTCCTTATTATCTTCATAAAGCACCCAGTTGTCCTCACAAACAATTAATTGTTTCATTGGTAACTGTAGACATTTAATTCTGTATTCATATTTTTTGGAGGTCATAGAACAAGCAAGTGGAAACTTTGAGAAATGGAAAGAGGACTGTACAGAGGGACTGTATTTCAGTATGGAGATCACTTCATGGCCATTGTGCAGTAAGTGGTGGAACTTCATTACAGTGAGTAACGATCAGTCAGATACAGCCCCATTAGATCAAGTCTGATGGCAGTGCAGTGAAAGACAATTCTGTCAGTCGTGCTAGGGGGTGAGTTAAAAGGTGTCTTTGGAGGGTGCCATCACCTTCCTCCTAGGTGTGTGCTTTTGTTACCACTCTCTTTAGCACTACGGTCACAAGCTGTTTAAAAGGCAGTGTTCCTTTGAGGATTCATAGTAAGCCAGGGGCCACTGCTGTTGGCAGTAGGCTCACAAGCAGCTCAACAAACAGCCATGATCTCTCTCTCTGAAAAGGCTACGGCTGTTGTGTGAAGGCAGTGTCTCCCTGGATTTGTCAGGACTATGAAGAGTCTTGCAGATGGAGGATGAATTACAGCCTGAGATTTGTTGTGGCCAGAGAGAACCTAAGTGAAAACCAAGCTTTTTCTGAGTATTACCTGCGGTACAACAGGAAGGTAAATGTGCATTTCTTCTGGTGGATTGAAATACCAGAATCTTAACTCAGCTCACTTATCCCTGTGTTTTAGTACTTTAGTGGTAGATCCTTTGTATAAATGTGTGAGACAAAGATGAAATTCTGAAGGCTTCTTAAGAACCTTTGCTTGCATGTGAGGATTCAAGACTTCAGTCAGAGACATTCCCCTGAAATGTGTGTGATGAGGTTAGTTGATTGTGCAATGGACTGATAACAACTTAAAGCTGCCTTTCCTGTGCCACTTAATTTTACTTTCCAATCTAGTGAGTGTTCACTCAATTCCACAAAGGAATTGGAAAGTGAAAGTGGAAAGTGGCCTCAAAGGAAGTGGAAAATAAAATCAACAGAGATAGGCTTTTCAGCACGCTGTGACGCTTACTACTGTCTGTTTGGAGTTTGCAGGACCAGCAGAGCTACGATTCTTCAAAGTATCTTTGTGAGTAACAAAAGAACAGGCACTACTTCCTTCTGTTAACCCATTCTTTCCGTAAGGTACTAAACTGATATGAGATGTAAATATTACATCTTTCTTACTTTTCCACCATCTGTTTTGAATAACTAAGTGCTGTCCTAGACAAATTACAGTTTGTCTGTGTTACAGTGCGTCACACTTTGTGGTGTGTAGTATGAAGCATTAAAAGATACATGGAAGACCATGAAGGCTTATAGTAAGTGAATCTGTGAGCATCTGTGAAATATATTTATACTAGATTTCGATTTTGAAGAGAAAAATAGCTGTAGAAACATTAATGTGTTAAGACACACACCTCTTCAGAGATTCTTGTTTTATATTCATTTTGCCCAATGGGTAAGGGTGTTTTTTTATGACAGTAGATTATTTCAACATCCCCGCCCAACAAGGAGTTGTTCGTATCTCCTTAAAGAGTATTGGATCTTCTTTGGAATAAAAACATGACTGCCTTTTGATAAAACAACCATGGGTTGGGTGTTTTTTTTTTTTACCTTAAATTTAAAATTATTACCTTTCTAAACAGTTTGTGATCCATAATGTTTTAGTCTCATAAATTTCAATTTACAGTAATGATACTGAAGTTATTTGTTTTCATTTTTTTCTTTTTTTTTAAATGTATTAAAGGCCTATTCCAGCTCTTTTTGTGGTACTTCTGTGATTTGTTCATGACTCACATCTCCAGTTATCACATTACTTTTTCTTGTGAATTGTTTTCCACAGATAAACAGATTTCTTATATTTCATGCATATATTTGTTCCTGTTACCATCTGTTTTTGTAGGTGTTTCTTAGTAATTTTGATGTGTCTATTCTTAAATGGCATTGTTAACATGAGATGTTAAATGAAGAAAAGCCTTAAGGGTTAAGCTAGCATTACGCTTGGAATGGGGTATATCTTCTGTTTTTTTACCAAAGGAAAAAAAAGTCTTAAATTCATGTTGCTGCTGAGCTAAAAAAAAAAGAAAGAAAGAAAGAAAGAAGGAAAGAAAGAAAAGAAAGGAAAAAGTAGGAAAGAAAAAGGAAGAAAACACTTAAACCGCTTTTGATGGAAAACTGATTTTCCCAGATGAAAAAAATGTTGGACAGCATGATCATTATTTTGTTTTTGTCAAACTTAAAACTTGCCAGAAGAAAAAAAGAGCTTGTTTTGAAAGGGTTTGATCCAATGGCCTTTTGACAATGGACTGTGTAGTGTAAAATGACCGTGCTTTCTGCTTTATAGATTTTTACTCAAGATATATCATGCCCTTATTTCCTTCTGGATTCTTTTGTTCACTTTTGAGGAGATGGGGGGTGGGGTGTTGTGCAGGAGTGTTCTATGTTTTTGTTTGCTTTTGTTTTTATCAAAGAAGGTGATGAACAGAATTACAGGATTGTTTCCAGGGTTTTTTTTTTCAGTGACTTCATGTCTGATCTCTGCTGTTTTTTCACATGGCGTTTTATTCCCAAACAAGCTACTATAGCAACTCTTCTATCACTGGAACCAATATTCATTGCCAGGTTTGACACCTGGTTATTTTTGTTCCTATACTCCTTCTTGAATCTTCATAGACATCATCTACAATTCTTCCTTTTGAGAGCTGTGCATCTTTTGAGAATCTGCTCTTAGTCATTGTCTTTCTCTGCTTCTCTTTCCTCACTCCTTTCGCAATAATTAGCCCTTTATGTTTTCCTTTGTCATGTTTTCTTGAAAAAAAATTGAGTTCTTTTAATGTCTACAAGTGTCTGGTTATCAAAAGTTTGCCTTTGAGGAATATGCAAAACTGATGAATGTTCTTCAAGACAGCAAATGTCTTCTTACTTAAATATAAATACTGGCTTGTATGTCATGTGCAGGAAGCCTGTTTGGGTAGGAAAATGAATATGGAACATCATCCTTAAGTTAACTATTTCTGAGCATGGAAGCTGTCTATATGAGCTGTATCAGCCTGTCTTGCCGGAATTTGTCTTCTGTCTTCTTAAACACTTGCTACTACTGTTTTTGGCTGCTTGTTCCAATCTGTTGTTTTCCATTAATTCTGGTGAAACAACTCTCAAAACATTTCCCATGGAGTTTTGCAAGTTACAATTCTTCTTGCTCTATCTTTCACCTTTGATACTGTCAAGCATAATAATGTTCCCAGTGTGTCACATAAATTATCCTGATTTATTAATTCTCTTGATTCTGATGGCAAGTCATGAATTTACCTCTATTCCAGAAATCAGTGTCCTTGTCACTATTGAAATTTAACCCTGTCACTTTGTTAGCTTCTCAGGAATCATCTGCAGAAACATACATAAAAACTGAGGTCTTTCATTTACTGCCTCTCTGCTGTGTAGAATCTGTCATTCAGCCTGTCACTCACTTTCATACTCCAGGTGTTTTCTTTAGTGAAAACCTTTCCCCAGAAACTCACATCTAGGTGACATCTGAAAATTACCTTATTTCTTTTGGTCTTCACAGCTGGCTCCCTGAAAGCAAACTGTCTGCTCTGCAGAAATTTGTCATCGTCTTTCTATAAACTGAATCTCACTGCTTGTGATTGCTCTTTTATTTGTTGGAGGGGAGTAATTATTTAATTACTTTGAATTGAGTCTAATTTATTATTATATATTTATTCATTGTCTAATTTATGTTCAAGCACTGTCAGTTCACTCTTTTACAATATGCCCGTCCTAATTCAGCTACACAAATATGCTTTTCTCTAAGCTTTCCTTATCCTGTCTTATTTATTAGAACATCCATTCTTAGACTATGAGAGAGGCAAATCTTTTCACACTTGTATTCATGCAAAATGTGGCTTTGAAAATAATTCCTGACTCCAGTGTTTAAAACCATCACCTTTTCATTAGTGTCTCAGTGTCTCTCCATTTGTTCCTTTTTTTTCCCCGATAGCTTTTCCCAAGCTTGTTCTTCATCTTCATCTTTTTTAAATGTGTATTTAGTTCTATGGGTGGTGAAACAGTGATACAAACATGATTGTACTCCAGTTGTGGAAAGCACACTAGAGGTTTCACTTGTGTACCAGCTACTATATAGTAAAGCTTTTTAAAAGGTAGACTGGGCTTAGGTCAAAGTGTGGTTTTGGGGAAGAGGGAGGGAAACACAGGGAAGCAGTTAGGCAGCACTGATCAGCATGATCTCAGCATATGCATTGTCTGACTTGAGGTGCCAAACACCTTATATGTTGTCATCATTGTTCATGGACTGGATGATTTGGGTTCATCAGATAGGCTTTTAGGTGGATGCTTGTTTAAGATTTTGGACATCTTTATGATATGTATGTCTTTAGTTGTTGTTGTGTAGGTGATCAATGCATATAAAACAGCAACATTTCCTAGCTGTAACTTTCATTTTCAAATGGAGAAGTGGCTTAAGAATTCCAGTAAGCTTTAATGCAAAGCGTGAACTTGGTCTGGAATTACTTTGTTATACATCTGAACTGGATTGGCCATGACTCTTCACTGGAACAGCAAACTAACAGATGTTATCCCTTGTGTAATTTCCAAAGACAGCCACAGTGTTTGACACTTTCAAATAATAAAAACAAAACAGATCATGCTAAGATATTAGCCATCTTAAAATTGAGTGTAACACAGCTATACAGAGGGAGAATTTCCTTTAAGTCCACTCATAGAAACTGATGGAAGTTATTACAGCAGTAAATTACTTTGGGGGCAATAATCAGTTTGTTTTGCAGAATTATAGACTAACATAATAGGATGTTATTTTCATGAGTCATCCCTCTGTATCAGAAATAAAGTTAATTCTTATTCTATATAATAGCTGCCTTACATTGTATAGCTGTGAATATACTTCTGAAGCTAGCTTTTTCTTTTCTTCTGACATAGTGACTGTGTATAGAACCCAGAGCAACTGGGGATCTCTGTGTTTACATGTGGAGATCAGATTTTGCCATACTTCATTTTTAGGACAAAACTTTACGGAAATATTTCTGAGATTTGGTCTCTGAAATGCGAGGTTTATTTTGTCTTCTTCTAATTTTCTGGTACTGGCCATTGCCAGCCAAGATTCCAGATAAAATAGACCATTTCTACATTTCTTTGACCACACTTGGTGTGGTATGTCAATCAGAAAGTAGTTTGGCTTCCAAAATGCTATTCTAGTTTAGAAAAGAAACTGATCCTGTTCAGAGCAGACAGGATTTTATTTTTTTCTAAAACACCAACGAAGGTTTAAATATAGCTTTTGTTTTGGTTGGCTGCATCACTTATTAAACCCTAACAGATCTCTCCCAGAGCCATCACCTCAAGAATTTTAATGCAAACTAAATTCAAGTTTTGTAGTTCTCATTTTTGTTTCCTATCTACAAGGAAGAGGATGATTTAAATACTGAGATCAGAAATAGCTGTCTTGCACTGCTTCCCATTGTGGGGCAAAAAATCTGGAATTCATTTCACATAAAGCATGATGATTGGTGAGAATTGCATTTGAACAGAATAAATCATGCAGTGGGCTTATTATTCTGGACTATTGGAAGAGTTGGACTTGAGATTTCTCTGCAGTTACTTTCTTAACATCTGTAGGAGAGGGGAAAGAGAGTAGTACATCCAAATGGCATGCCTAAGAGAGGAATGTAAATTATCCTTTCTGTTTATTTGTCTTTAAAGCCTGTCTGCTAAACTGCTTAGTATTCAGATACCACTGTGATAGGTGCATTATAAATAATATATTATCTTTTTACAGTTTTAGTCTAAATAGACTGTGTCCCCACTTGCCCTTTCCAAAGTTGTCCATATGCTATTATTATATGAGCAGAATAAAAGAACAAATTAACTAAAGAGACTTGGAAAGTTGTTGGCTTTGTCAATATTTAAGGAAAAAGCCTTACTAAACATAAAACTCTCCTCATTCCTTCTGAGCAAATGATGTAGACATCACTAAATTCAGAGGAGGAGCCTGACTGTTCCTATAAAATAGGTGGAAATTTTTCAGTTCATACTATGCAGATATCTTCTGCATCTTGCTGGGCTAAATATTCTGCACTGGAAAAGACTTATGATGGTTAATAAAGAAAGAGTTTATCCCTAACGGCATAGAGTACTCAACACACTGAATAAACTTAGCTGTGCCATTTTAACAAGCTAGCATCTTCAGATTGGTAAGACATAGATGCTCACTGACCCTGCCTGAGTTGCACTGCTATTTTTGTCTTTCCAATTTTGGAGTAGAGAGAATACTTTTTCTCCATAAATCTTACACTATTCTGAAAGCTGATGATAAATATAGTAATGATGAATTGGTGTCATGGCCAACATAGAAAAGCTAGACATGAAATGAGGAGAAATATAATATTACTGAAAGAGCCGAATTCCTCAGTCCTCTGACTCTTTGATACAGGAAACTATTTCAGAGCGCAGGATAGCCCTCTGGCAACTTACTTCAACAGCAGTTCATGTGAAAGTGAATAACTGATTAAGGGTGTGGGTTTTTCTGCATAGCGGATGTTTTTGTAGACAAGATGGCTACTTCTTGGTACTGAATGTTTTTCAGTACCAAGGCACCTGTCTTGTGCCTTGTCAACATACACAAGTGACAAGTTTGTTTCACTTAATTACAATTTGAAGTGGGACAGACCTCTCCTCACACCAGCACTGATGCAGTTACACAGCAACAAGTTGTGTCCTACAGCTTATCTTCTCAAAGAAAGAGAAATAAGCAATGAAAGCAGGGAGGTAATCCCTGAAGTAACTTGAGTGCATTCTCAGTAAGAATAGTAACTTTGGCCAGCACCGGGTGTGCTTCTCAATAGCCAGCACAGGTTCTGAAGAGTGAGAAGGGAATAAGTAATGGAATTCTCAAGACTGTAGCCGGAGTTAGGCAAGGGAGTATATTTACTGTAGAAAGGAGTGGCAGGTTATTTAGTAAGCTGCCCTGACTGGCCAAAGATATGAAGTAATCTCTGGCTAGTAATTCAGACCATCAGATAGAGCACTTCTCTGTGAGGGTATCTGTGTCTGTGAAGGACTGTGTTGGTAAGTGTTTTGTCATGGAGGGTGTATTGGGTTCACATGGCAAGGTTTTGGTAACGGCAGGACTACAGGAGTGGCCTCTGTGAGCAGAGCCCAGCAACTGCCCTGTGTCAGACCACAGCCAGCTCCAGCTGCTAACATGGATCTGCTTCTCCCAGAGCTGAGCTATGAGCATGCTGGGTATGCTCTGGGGAGAGCAGATTGAAGAAAGAGACTGCAGCCCAGGAGAGGCCCATGGAGGAGCAGGCTGACCTCCGCAGCCCACAGGTACCACACAGGGCACGTGCAGCCATGGTGGAGTGAGTGGTGCAACGGTGGATGGGGCCTGGAGGAAGCAGGAGGGCTGGGGGAGCTGCCGTCCATGGGGACCCACGTGGAGCAGTGCCTGAAGGGTGGGCCCCATGGTACACAGCCATGCTGGGGGAGTGTGTGAAGAGCTGCAGACTGTGGGAAGCTCATACAGGATCTGTTCAGGAAGAATGGCATCCTGTGGGAGATATCCACGTGGAGGGACAGAGAGTGGCCATGAAACAGTGGTAAAGTTTTATGGGCTGATCACAGCCCCCATTCCCTTTTGCCACTCAGGGAAGAAGGTAGATGAGAGTGGGAGTGGGAAGGGTGTGAAGATGTTCTGGGTTTGCTTTCAGTTCTCACTGCTGTAGTCTTTTATCAGTAGACAACAAGTTATAGTAATTTCCCTTATGCTGAGTGACTATTGCCCGTAGCTGTAACTGGTGAAAGATCTCCCTGTCCTTATCTCAAGCCACATGTTTTTTTTTTCATCATCTATTCTTTCTCCGTCCTACAGAGGAGAGAGAGAGAGAAAGAGCAGCACGGCAGTGCTGAGCTACCTACTGGTGTTAAACCACAACACAAGGAGTGCAGTGTACCTCTCAGTTCAGTTCCTCAACCCCTACAGGAAAAAAAAAATTAAACTCTAGTTTTGTTGTCAACTCCTTATCACTTAATAGAATTTCTGCTCTATCCTTGACCATTCTGAGAAAGGAATTAGTCTTGTAAAATCTGGAAAATACTATTCAGCCTACTGCCAATGACAGTTCTCAGTTTTGGGTTTTTTTTGATGGTTTTTTTGGGGGGGTGAAGGGTGGAGTGTAGCTTGGAGAAAGAGGAGGATTTTTAAAGCTCTTAGACCTGAAACAGACATCCTGTGTAAAACTGAGAAAGTGAGGACTGAAGACTAGGCTGATGGTATGTTCAAAGCAAGATTGCTCATTGTTAGAAGATGCAAGCAGACAGCGGTTTTCAGTGCAGCTACCGTTAGTTAAAACTTTGCATACCTGTAGAAAGTATCAGGTGTTCATATTGAAATGAAATGTTACACAGTCCCAAGCAACTTGTCTTTATCCTTACTCTTAGCTCCTGAGCAGCTAATGAGATGGAAGTGTGTTTACATCTGAAGCTGAGTTGTGTGCATGCTAGTGGAGTTGATGTTTTCCATGAAGAACAGAATGTCAGCCAAATTCTAGCAACCTGCCAGCATGCTAGACAGATGCCTGGCTTTACTTAACTCTCAAACAGCATTGCTCACGTTTTAGGTATCTAAGCCTCTAAATTCTGATCAACTACAGGTGCCCCAGGCAATTAATTGCAGTTTATATAGAGGTTAGGTTTCATTCTAATAGCTGTCTTATAAAAATTCAACCAGTGTCTATCATAATGTGCAACATAATAGCAGGATACAATGTGTTGCAATCCATATTCCCTTCAATCCATCAGCATGTGTACAGCTCAGCTGACATATATATTGGCTGTCTAGAAAACCTTCACCTATATATATTCTTTTTTTTTTTTAACTTTATAATTGCATTCTGTTCATCTTGTGTACTTGGACAGTCCTTTTCATACCAGAACTGTAAAGTAAGGGGTCATTTGCATGGTGTTTAGCAGGCAGACACAAACTTGCTCTGCCTGAGCCCTGAGCCAGATGGATGCTGGCCAGCTCTGAGCAGAAGACATGCAGTGCAGGGATGAACCTCAGCTAGCACACTCACTGAGAAACAGGTTATAGGATCTCAAGCCATACAAACATGTTTGCTTGATCATAGAATCATAGAATTGCTCAGGTTGGAAAAGACCTTCAAGATCATCAAGTCCAACCGCAACCTAACCATACTACCCTAACTCTAACAACCCACCGCTAAATCTTGTCCCTGAGCACCACATCCAAACGGTTTTTAAACACATTCAGGGATGGTGACTCAACCACCTCCCTGGGGAGCCTGTTCCAGTGCTTAACAACCCTTTCTGTAAAGAAGTTTTTCCTGATATCCAACCTAAACCTCCCCTGGCACAACTTGAGACCATTTCCCCTTGTCCTGTCACCTGTCACCAGTGAGAAGAGACCAACCCCGATCTCACTGCAATCACCTTTCAGGTATTTGAAGAGAGCAGTGAGGTCTCCCCTCAGCCTCCTCTTCCCCAGACTAAACAGCCCCAGTTCCTTTAGTCTCTCCTCATAGGGCATATTCTCCAAGCCATTTACCAGCCTTGTTGCCCTTCTCTGGACCTGCTCAAGCACCTCAATGTCCTTTCTGTATTGATGTGTCCAGTGATCTAAATCTTCCCTATTTTAGTTTGAAAACACCCCCCTTCATCCTGTCACAGCAGACCCTGCTTAAGAGTCCGACCCCTTCTTTCTTACAGCTCCCCGTTAGATACTGAAAGGCCACTCTCAGGTCAACTCCCACCTCACTACAGCCTCCTTTCAGGTAGTAGTAGAGAGTGATAAGGTCTCCCCTGAGCCTCCTCTTCTCCAGACTGAACAATCCCAGCTCCCTCAGTCACTCCTCAGCACCAAAAGCTCCCCCTGAAGAAAAACAAGGTTCTGGAGGAGATGACATTTCAGACTGTCATCTGGGAATAGGAAGTTGGATGGATTAATGCTTTGACTCCTATGAAAGCATGAATTCATAGGAAATTATGAAAGATATACTACATTTATATGCATATATTTATTAAAAGGTCTTACTATAGAATTAGTGTGTCAGCACTCTGTTATGTAGGTCATGCAGAATATGCAGTACTTCTCCCTGAAAACGTTCCTGCAGCCCAGTGGCCAGAGGAGAGCAGAGAGCTCCCCGGGCAGCACTGTGTGCAGGTGCATGTGGGAGGACAACACAGAGGAGGAGGAGGAAGAAGAGGGGGAGGAGGAAGAGGAGGGCTGGGCCCCTCAGTGCGGCTCTGCCGGCCCCTGGTGGTGCACACTAGTAGCAATGATACAATATCAGGGTAACAACGTACATCGGTTAATATCTGCATACCCAAGTGCTTGCCACTGCAGCCTTTCTTATTTTTAAGCTTAAGTCAGGAGACAAAAGCCAAGTTCAAGAGGCCTTGCATTAGGCTGTCAGGCTAGCAGCAGTGCAGGAGTTCCCTGCCAGAGGCTCTGCAGTGCTGTCAGTCACCTCACTGTCACAGCTGGTGAGGGCAGAGTAGTCACACCTCATTTAGGAATTCATAGGTCACAGCTGCAAAGCACGTTGCACTGGCACTATGTCTGACAGCCCTGTAGTAAAGCAACTGCCCCTTCTTTGCCTTCCGTGCAACTTCCAGAGGGTTGTGCTCCTCTCGTGTTTAAATGTTGGCCGATTCCCTCATGTAGAATGCATGAGATGCACAACTGACTTTCATATGGCAGTATGTACGTGAGGAGTGGTTCTTGTTTCTCTGCTGGTGAGTTATCAAAAGCTATATTGTAATGGATTAGCTCGCAGAGAGGGTGAGCATTACTCACTGAAAAAACAGTGAAATCAAAGCAGGGAATCCCTGAAGTTCAATAGGCCTGTGTTTTGTTCTGTTGGGTTTTTTAAATTAGTTTCTTCTTTTTTTTTAACCAGAAGAAATGAAACTTGATCTGTGCATTCTTTCTACAACTCATAGGGAAAATTTTAATGAGTGTGGGCGAAGTAAGAGAGCAGTAGATAACTCAGTTGGCTTTAAGGGACACAACCAGGGGATAACAAAGGCAGATGTATTTTTTATGGGAAGAAGATGTTTTGCAGGCTGTCAAAAAGGACACATCTGATTGGGGTCAATGGGCTTCAAAATGCTGTAGGAAGAACAACTTACTGCTTGCTGGAGCGTATGCCAATCACCTTTTTTTTTTGTCCTGTTTAAAACAACAACAAAAAGAAAAATACATACTACTATGGCATGATTAAGGTCCATGAGGATGAAGGAAAGGCTCTTCACTTTACTGTGGGAGATTTTAGAGTTTAGCAATGACAGAAGGCAGAAGCTGAGTCAATAAAGCCTGAAAGAGACTTTGAAGCAAGGGCTTTTAAACCTGCTTAGTTGGCCAGCATGGAAGCAGGAGGTAGAACCATGGTGACTATGAAAATTACAGCATCCAGCTGTGTCAGAGGGGGAGTTATTTGGAAGTTGAACCTGCATGGATAAAAAGAGATGGTGTCCCCAAGAGAAGAGAGGGAGGATAGGACTTTCCCCCTTTCTCTATTATGTTTTCCATGGCAAAGTATTTCTAAATTCTCAGTCCCTGTGTGCAACTGGATGATGTCTGGAGATAATTCCCATTATTGTAACATCTTCAGAAGCCAATACTGTTTTCTCACTTCTTCACCTCAAGTTCTAACTCACCAAAATGGATTGTTTGCCCATGCCTTGAAAGTCTACGCTATTAATCCCTAATCCTGGGGATTGGTTTAAAACCTGAAGCATTAGGCTTCTGTTCTTTCCTGTGCTTTATTGCCATTGACATTCTGGGGATACAATGGAGAACTTGGCGTGCTGGGCCAGGCCTGGCGCTCAGGTATGAGAGATTACGTGCTATGGGGCACAATGTACACCAACCAGCTGGAGACTGTACCTATCGTGGATGCAGTGTGTCAGCACACTATCAGTGAGCCCCAGATAGTATTGCTTGCTGGTGTGGAGCCCAGTGCCTCTGCAGGTCAGCCCTGTTTGAGAGGGAGCCGCACTCTGGCCGTGGTACCACCCTGCTTTGCCTCAAGGGCCAGCCCACTGCCTCTGTGCTGTGCTTTGTTGTGCAGTACAGGTGTAGTGAAGAGTCTGGTGAATAAAAATCCTATTATTACCCTTGAATATGTAAAAATACCTTTTGAGATTCATAAAAGTGTATTGAAATAATAAAAATGGGTAATGCTTAAAGATGGGATTCATTTTTAAATGGCAAAAAAAGAAGGCATTATGGAATCCTTTGTCATACCAATGTCTTGGCACCCACACACCAAAAGAAAAGAGAATACAGATCAGCATTAGGACAGGCTCTTTTTACCCATGCTGCTGAAGGCAGAGAACACTTTGCAGTCAGTAAGTCACCTATTCTGAGTTCTTGGACTAGAAAGATGTTGCAACTCAAGCTCTCCCATCTGTGTTTGTGTTGCAATGAATCCTCACAGTTTATACTCCTGCAGTTCAAGTCCAGCGTGCCAGCTCTCATTCCTTACCCATTCTATAATTAGCTCAGCTATTACAGTTGTTTTGACCCTACATGTTCATTTGATCCTCATCAGCACAGATGCAGTAATTTAGTTTGACTGCATGCAGTCCCACAGCTAGGATGAATGTTCCTTGCTGCACTTAAAGGGAGAAGTAGCATATGGGTGAGCAGGAGGTTCCTAGATCATGGAAAGTACATGATGCAGTAATCCTAAAATGTCCTTCTTCCAAATCCAAAATGTGGGATTCAGATAATAAAGCTTAACTAAGCTATGCTGTGTGTGTGTGTGTATATATATATATATGCATTAAATTTTCTCAGGGATTATGGTTTAAATTCAGGGAATTCTGAACTAGCACGAATTTTTATTTGACCAGAAGCAACAAAGGAGATCCAAATTTCAAGTTAGCAGAGTCGCACCAACATACCTTCTTTTTTTCAGGTTTAGCCAATTCAAAAGACAAAACTGATGGGAGTATATGTGGGGCAGAAAGGAGGAATCTTTTCAGTTCAATTACTTCATTGACTTCTTTTAGCTTATTTTAGTGATTCATCTGAATTATTTATTTTCAACTTATCTTAGACAATATAATTGTCTGTCCATGAAGTCAAAATACTCATAATACTGTTAAAGTACCATGCAATATTTTGCTGTCACAAAGACTGATCTGTGTGTGTCCTATTTTTGTAAGGGCATGTAGTGACAGTATGCACGGAAATGGCTTTAAACTCAAAGAAAGTAGATTTAGTCTAGATATTGAGAATAAATTCTTTGCAGTGAGGGTGGTGAAACACTGGAACAGGTTGACCAGAGAGGCTGTGGATGCTCCTTCCCTGGAAGCATTGAAGGCCAGGCTGGATGGGGCTTTGAGCAACCTGGTCTAGACGGAGGTGTCCCTGCCTACATCAGGGGGATTGTAACCAGGTGATCTTAAAGGTCTCTTCCAACCCAACCCATTCTATGATTCTATTATATGACTTTATTACCCTCATAATAACCAACAGTAGTCCTTCTCACTTGCCAAACTGATATATATTACCTCAGTCTATTATGTAGGAATCTTTTAGACCATCTGAAGTACATTTGCACTTGAGTCTATTATCTTTCCCTACTGCCCCAAAAAGTGAAAGGGGAGAGAGGAGCAGAAACAGTGAAAAGAAAATAGCAGGAGACCTCCTACATGGAGCACATGGAGCAGAGTCAAGGTAACGAGCCTTCTTTAAAACTGGGAACATGTAGTATGTCCACTAAAAAAAAAAAGAAAAGATGATTTTATTTATTTATTTATTGTTTTTAAGTGCACTGTTGAAAGAAGTCTCATGTTTTCCCAGCAGCCATATGGTGTTGCTGGAAAGCCATCAGCTGATCAACTAATAGTCACATCAGCGGCATTCCAGCGTATGTGTCTTTGTCTCACTGTTGCTTAGTCAGATGGCAGTTTATTTTTATCCAAAATTCATGGCCAGATGGGATAAAGGGGCTCATCTGACTGACAGGAAAGCTTAAATTTTTCCAGGCATTCTTTTAGTAAGGGGAAACATTGCAATATGCCCTTTCCCAAACAGAATGCTGACAGAAGATAAGACTCTTAAATAAAAGGATCAGCTCTCTTTACTCAGAAGCTACACAGGAATGGAAGACCATCTGTTCTCCTGATTGATCTTAAAAGATAAGCAAAAATTGCAGTGAAGTTTGACAAACGTTTCTTCTTTATTCTTTCTAATGGGCTCTTCTATTGGCATCACCAGTGTTGGTTTTCAAGACAGCTTTTAGTTTTGTCACCTGCAAGCTTGCTGTGAGCTGACATCACGGTTAATGAGACACAGAGTTATGTACCTGTGTATCTAGGTGACAAAAATAAACAGTAGAGAATTTTCTACATATAAAATAGAGGAGAAGTAACTCATGAAACAAAATCTTCCATAAATCTTTATTTATCCTTCACAGTTACAGTTTGAGTTATTTCTCTGCTCTGTGTTTACTGTTGGCTGGATTCACTGAGATTTGTTGGGTTTTAAGTCCCTTTTGTTGAAATTCGGTTGTACAAATTTTGTGTTTATTTGCGCTTTTCAGCAACCAGATGCAGCATTTTTATGTCTGTCTAATTATTTGAGGAGCAAAATTAATAGATCAGAAAATAGGCACGCAGGTCTGAATTGATTGTCTTGTCAAGAATGCTCAGAGATAGGCACTCTTGTTGATTGTAGTGGTGCAGAACCAGGTACTTCAGACTCTCACTTATTTAGGAACTCAGTGACTTTCCCAAGATAACATAGAAAGCCTGTGACAGAGCTCAGGCTATATCACAAAGCTTCTCAGCTTACTTACAAAACTGTTTGGGTTTTTTGGTTTGTTTGTTGTTTTTTTTTTAAGGTCAAAAAATTTAACATGATTCTCAAATCTAAGTGTGCAAGGCCAGAGGTAACTTCAGAATGTTAGAAGTGTGTGTGTGTTACATATAGCTGGAAAAGGGATATAGTTCCCCGTGTTGATACAAAGAAGTTAAATTTCTATTTCTTACTTCTCTGGGGGTTTTTTAAGGTGTTTATTGGTGGTGATGTGGGATTGGTGGTTTTGCATGTGTGTTTGTTTGTCAAGCTAGCAGTAACTCACAAGTTCTCATTTTTTGAATTTCCATTAGAATGAATAGCTGGAAATGCCATTTATGTCTGTTTGCAGGGTTGGAGTGAGGAAATGTGACTAAGAGATGTTCCAACAGCTGACTGGAAGGAGAATGGGAATATTGCCACAGTCAGCTGTGGGCAACAGCTTTCCACCAGAGTGGTCTGTGCAGTGGGACACCAAAGGCTGGTGGCACCACATCGAGGCGGTGGAGGTACGATGAAGGAGGGAAATGGAAGAGCAGGTCCTGGAGACAAAGGATGAGCATGGATGGAGCTTCAAAGCCTGTGAGGGTAGTGGGTCAGTGAAGGAAGTGAAACTGATGCTACCACGTAGGGTAATTACCTTAGTAGTACTGCAATGAATAGCCCTGAGGGGGTGAAGTGAGTGCAAAAAGGCTGGAGGTGACTTGGGCTGTCATAGTCAACAACATTGTAGTGTTGTAAGCAAAAATGACCAGTTTGATGAAAGAAGTCCGATTATAAGAATACCTGTAGAAAGAAACAGCAGGCACAAGCTGAAGAAGAGAGAAAGATGCTATGGTCAGCTTTTGCGACAGAAGAATCTAAGCTTATTTTTTGCCATGTTGTATTTTAAACCCATGCAGAATATCTGAAAAACAGCTGCTAAGGCAGGTTAGGACACAGGACTCAGTAAAAGATGTGCCAAAGCCAGATTCATTCGTTTGTGAAAATTTTGTGTATCGTGTATTTGAAGCATGTGAGTAGATATTATTTTTGAGGGAGGAAGGCCCCTTTGCACCTCACAGAAATAAGAATCTAATCCACTGTGAAAAATTCCAACATAACGCGTATGTGTTCATGCACTAACTTTGAGTAGCTTTGTCCTCTTTGGTCCTCTTTTTCTTCTGTTTCAGATAAACACGACAATGTGAAATTGCTAGCTGGAACAGCTCTCTGTTTGTATGAAGTTATCACAGAGCTCCTGGTTTTTATGCTTGGTAAAGCCAATTTTATACAAGTGGTTCTGTACCCAAAGGCTCATCTATATTGTGTTTGTATAGATGTGTAAGGAATACAAGCCAGAATTGCCAAATGCAGGTGAGAACAGATGAAGAAGGCTAAAGGAGTATGTTAGTTCTGTGCGGTCGGCTGCATTGGAGGTGCAAATGAGGACAAGAATGGAGTACGCATGCTCATGTCAAAAGGCTCTACTGCCAAATGCCTTCACGCGTGGCCATTGCATTGTTCCCTTAGAAGTTAAGTTCAGGTGTCCCTTTTTAGAAAGGGAGGGAGCATGTGGGTATCAGGATTTTAGCGTTCCAAGTGGGAGTCAGTCTGGGATCTGAGCAATCCCTCCAGTACCACTGCGTGAGTAAATGCAGGAAAACTGCTTCTCATTTGTTGTTCAGTGTTTCTAAGTAAGTTCACCATCTGGTCACTGGATCTTGTTAAATGCCTTTGTATGCAAGATGGAGACACCCCCGCTTTCAAACAGCTTCTCCTATTACAGATACAGAGCAAGCTGGCCATCTTTCAGCCCTTGGCTGTAATTAGCTCAGGCTGTTGAACTTAGGCTGTAACAATGCAATCAAGAAAAGACAACTAATGGGAGGAGTCACAGAGGAGAATTTAAAGTTGAGACACCTGAGTTGGGACATGATTAAATTACATCAGGTGCTTTTCAGTGTACAGGACATATCCAAGTCCATTTATAAAGGGAAACAATCACATTCTTAATACAAGAAATGTGGCTACAGTGTGGGTGCAGTCAAGAAAATTAAAGGAGAGAACGAAGAAGCTAAAAAAGAAACTCGAAAAGGGAAAATAATAGTCAAGGAATGGAGGATATTCTATTAGCTTTCTATTCCCTTTTTCTATGAAGGTTTACTCATACATATGACTGCAGGGGAGCCTGCAGCTAGGTACCTGGCCGTTGTGTCCCACAGAGAAGAAAATCTGCTTTTGAGTTTTTATTTCCTTTATTAATTTATTTATTAATTTATTTTGCCCCCTTCCCCATATGTGGAGAGTGAGTTAAAAGGATTAACTGTACATGTAAAGTCTAGGCATGCTTACATCCATATTTTTGAGTTATTAGTGAAAGAGTTCCGCAGTCCTTCAGGCTTTGTTTTCAGAAACTGAGAAAGAGGATGTCCCAGCCTCAAGTGCATGTAAATGGATGGGTGAAAGTATTTTCCTCCCTGTTTTCTGTTCTCTCTACAGACAAGAGAGCATTGCATTCAGGAGCCTGATTTGCTCAGATATTCTGAATGTTCAAGGTATTGGCATGTAACATGCAGCCATGGCACACAAGCAGAAGTGCCCAATGCAGGAGAAAATGCAAAGTAGTGCTTGTAAATTGGTTTAGCAGCCTGTGAAATTGCACCTTTTTTACTCAAAGCTTCCATGGATGTAAATGCTGAATGCTTGAGTGATACCTTCTGTCCGTAGGCCCCATCACAGCTTTGCTGACAGCTCTTTTTTTTCATGGGCAGTTCCACAGTCTTTCTCTGAAATTGAAGATCCAAAAAGCTAGCACCTGAGTACAAAGTTAGAGGCAGTTTTCCTCATATTTTACTACAAGTAAATCAAGTAATCTGGATCTGGGTCTGAAATCTGGCTTTAAACCTGCACAGAAAAATATTACTGCACCCGTGGTTGTTGATGTACTTCACTGGATGGATCGTGAAGCCTACAAGAGTTCGCTGCAGGGGTCTTTGAACTGTGTGGTGGAACCACTGATGAGCTCCCACGAATTTTAAGAGCATTTCTTTGAGTTTTGGACCCAGAGAAGTTGGAAGTTGTGGTAGGGCTAGGCCATGTCCTCCCTGGGAAATGGAGAAGTTACCACACTGCTTGGGGTCTGTGCTCTGCTCTTACACAGCCTCAGATAAGCCACATATCCTACCTTGCAAATGCCACCAGCCTCTGATATGAGCTGTTTGTGTGGGGATGACACAGAGTCTGAGGCACCTCCAGGAGCTCTACAGTCCCAGTTTACCCTTTATTGGAGCAGTGCATTCTTGCGGTGATGTTTTATACTCTTCTTCAAGGCAGAATTTATCCCTTAATCTCTTTTTCAGGCATCAGTCTAGTTTCAGCCAGTTTGTAATTGTGTTTTATCGAGTGTCAAGTGGCCAGCAATATATTTTTTTTTCATTTCTGGGAAAGAAGGCTGGATTAGCGTGCAGCTGACGAAGAGAAGCCATGCATTTTGACAAGAGATGAGAAAGTTGACCGGAATGACAGGGAAGATGTCTGAAAGCAAGGCTCCAATCAAGCAGTCTTCTGTCTGTGCCTCAAAACTATAGAAGAATCTCAAGGACAAAAGCTGTAGATTAAAATCTTAAATGGATAAGTGCCAAGCAAATCCTAAAATGAGCTAAGCCTTTCTAACAGACAGTGTCTGACAATGACAGCATCAGTGCATTTCCTGTCCCTTTTGAAATTCTTGAGTAAAATTTTATCCATTGCACTGAATTTTGGGACAAGCACCTCTTGAAATCCTGTACATTAATTCATCTAGAATTTATCATAGAATCATAGAATTGTTTGAGTTGAAAGGGGCCCTTAAAGGTCATCTAGTCCAACTCCCTGCCATAAACAGGGATGCCTACAGCTAGATCAGGTTGCTCAGATCCCCTCCAGCCTGACCTTGAATGTCTCCAGAGACAAGGCCTCCATCACATCTCAGGGCAAACTGTTCCAGTGCCTCACCACCCTCACTAGAAAAGACTTTTTCCTTATATACAGTCTAAGTCTACTCTCATTTAGTCTGAAAATATTTCCTCTTGTCCTATCAGAACAGACCTTGCTGAAGATTCTGTCCCCTTCTTTCTTACAGCCCCCCTTTACATACTGAAAGGCCACTATTAGGTCTTCCCAGAGCCTTCTCTTCTCCAGGCTGAACTGCTCCAGCTCTTTCAGTCTGTGTTCATAGCAGAGGTGTTGCATCCCTTGGATCATTTTTGCAGCCCTCCTCTGGATGTGCTCCAACAGGTCTGTGACTCTCCTGTGCTGAGGACTCCACATCTGGATGCAGTACACCAGGTGAGGTCTCAGTAGCACAAACTGCAATAAAAATAATGCAAATTGCTCTCCCTTGTGCAGGGCCAGTTTTGGCCCTGAATACTTAATGGCTGAAATAAAGCACCAATATCTAATTTGAGCATGTCTGTATTTAGAAGAGCAAGGACAAGGTCTCAACCATGCCTGAAAATATCTAGAAGATGGATGACCAATTTCCTTGGAAGCCTTGTAGGACAGTGCATCCAGACCGAGGTAGGCTACGCTGTCAGATCAGGGAGCTTGAGTGACTTGTGTATGGTGAGAAAAGGTATCATCTGTAGGATGATGTTTCTGGTGGATCTTCGGTGTAACAAATCACTCTTAAGTTATTCTCAGCTTTGTCTTATCTAAACCTTGTTAACTGTACTCATAAAACAAAGGAGGAATAATAGAAAGGCTTTGGCTTGGATTGCCATGCCTTTGATCTGCATTGTTCAGAGTGCACATGGGGTGATGAAATTAAGAAAACCTACTGTTGTGGGGCTTGGGCTTTCTTTTATGCTTTTGTTTGTTGTTTTGGTTTTTGGGTGTTGGGTTTTTTGTTCATTTGTTTTTGGTTGTTTTTTTTTCCCCATTAAGCTACAAAACAGCAGGTGCAGATTTACCAATGAAACTTAAGAGATTTCTCTGATGTGATTTGTGCTCCTGCTCATCATGTCACGTGAGAGTATCTACATTCTGCCTGGGCCAAAAAAAAATGCTACTTGCTTCAGGATAAAAATAGAGTATCAAAGAAGACAAATAATCTTCTGACCATTGCAGTCTCAAGTTATTCACAGAAGCTCCCATATGCCACTAGCACAAATAGGATGTATTAATCAGCCGGTATATTTTGTTGTAAAAAGAGTGATTTCCAAATAAATTGAGAAGAGGAAACTCAGAGGGTAGTTAGGTATCTGCTATTACATTTAAAACCAGTAGTAACTGTCTGCAGTTTTCACATAGTAAAACAAAAATTCTCCAAAGTAATAGGGAGAAAATGAAGTATGGGAGAGCAAATTTATAAACCGAACAGGTAACTCAGTGCTCCTGAATAAGAAAGAGGATGAATGTTCAGATGGGCTCAGTGAGGTGTGGGTGACAGTTACTTTGGGCTTCCTTGTTGAGGCTGATGTGAGGGCTGCTAAATGTGAAATGTTTTGCAGTAATACTTTCATACTAATGGTAGTCTAAGAATGCAAACGAGATAAAGCTTTCTGGGAGAGAGAATTTTGTTGCATCAGTAGGAGGGGAAAGAAGGGTGTGGGCAGGCAAGATTTCATCTTGAAAGCCATAAATCCTCCTGTTCCCTGAAAAGGGTCATTGCTGGAAATCTGGTGGATCATGTTTTAGTTCTGTAGTAGGTGGTAGTAGTATACTGCATTCAGCTGTCCTCATTTCTCACGTTGTACTTGGGGAGACAGAAGGGTATTCTGACCTTCTTTGGTCTCTCTACTGAGAAAGGCAACAAGACTTCCAGGTATGATGGTGGATTTTGTGTGTGTGAGACACCAGCACCTGTTTATTTTCCGTGAACTAATAAGTCACCAGATGGTAAAGGTTTTTATCCATGCTGTTCTAGCTGGATTTGTACCAGTAAGCTGGACATGAAAGGTACCATATGGTACTGTTAATCCCTGAAGCATTCATTATTCCTAGTGTAATTTTCAACACCTTTCAGTGCTGACATCTCCCTTTCATTACTGTCCATGCTTATTTATATGGTTAATGTTCAGATGAAGTGTAACTTAGAGTATTTAGTTTGGGTTCTTTTTATGTGAGTGTTCATGAGGTTTAGTGCCAACTGAAAAATTAATTGCCCTAAGTCAGTTGGGGGCATATGTGAAATGAATTGGTGGTGTCATCACAATCTGCAGTGGGTAGGGGCTGTCACTGGCAGCCTCAGCAAAGAGGCAGACTGCAAATAAGTTTGACAGCTTGGGAAGTGGTGTGTGTTCTGGTGGATACTGCCTATTTATTAGTACAAAATCCTGCTTTACTGCGAGTGATGGCCATTGCTTGTTTTCACTGCTGGCAAGAAACTACCTGAGTAGGCTTAGACTACTCTGAGGTTCTGGGAGTAGGGCTGATTTGTGATCAAGTGAGGACATAAAAGATTGGACCCTGGTGCTGGCTTGGGTGGCTGGCAGTTTTAGAGTTGGAGACTAGCCCATGATCAGCTCTGGAGCTATAGGGTGTGTTTAGGATTTAATGGATGGATGTTTTGCAGGCTGGTAGGTGTCCAGAGGGGTTGATATCCTGGTGGCAATACAGTGCCTCTAGAGTGGGGCTGAAGCATGTTTAGTATGACTGTGATGAGAAAACATATAACATGACTGTATGACGCTGAAATGGCTTCTGTTTCAGTATTGATATTGCACAGGTATGTGCAAATACTAGTGCTTGAATTTAGGCTGTTTGGATGAACAGTTGCATCTTCTACAGAATGTTTTACATTATAATAGCATATCAGTAAACACCATTTAGTTATAAAGAAGCAGATCCAGGAGTTTTTCATCTTCTGAAAGAACTTGCTGCAGTTTTTTTTCAGAAATGTGCCAATACTAGAAATGACAGGTTGGTTATTTAAAATGACAGGTTTAAGCATTCCAGGCTGATTTAGAGAAATAAATTAAGAGGCAAGAAAAAATTAAAAACTTTTGCTGATGTTTTGAATAAGACTGTGTTTCTTCAGTCTTTAGGTAGGAAGGACTGTACCAGTCACTAGCGTCTTCTGTAGAGTGACCACTCATGGAACCAGTTTGCACAGAAGGTGCTCAAATCTCTCAGCAGACTCCCGGCACAGAAGGATGAAACAGTCTCTGAGGTTCTGTCTGCTCCAGTGATGATTAAAAAGCCTCTTTCTTACAGGAAGGAGTGCATGGGGTCCTGCTGAGAGGAGTCCCCTGGCAGTAGGTATGCAGAGAAGTGGGATGCTACCTGCCCCAGTGGGATGACCATTCTTCCCAGGCCAGCAACAGCCAACCTCTGCTACAGCTGCAGCCTTCCTGGTTTTCCAGAGCTCTGCCACTGACCAAGGAAGGGGAGCCATCACTTGTGGTGCCCTCTGTGATCTCCTCTGCTGCCTTTTGTGGGACCTCTATCTGTAGACCACTGGTGTGAATCCCACCTAAACCCATAGCCCATTTTAGTGTTGACTGTGGTCTGCTCATAACATGGCAACCTTGCTGAGCTGATTGTTGCTTGGCAAGTTGTGATTGCTTCAGGCCTTCCTGTTGGTGTTGAGGAGAGCCATCAATGTCAGTATGGTATTTTGACAGCAGCTGGAGATGAGATTTGATCAGTTGGAGGAAAGCAAAAACCTTGTAGCTAAAGTAGGTTGACATCTCTTCTTGCTTCTTGGGATGGAGAATAAGGCTACGGACATGGCTAATCTGGTCACCTTTTGGTGCCATAAACGTGGAGGGAGTGCAGTATCTGCCCCACATCAACAGCTCTAGGAGTGTGGACTATCAGCTTTGCCATTGAACTGGGATGAATACAAGAAAGGCTTTGTACATCCAGAATTTCAAATAATAGCTGTCAATAAGTCAGTCCAGTATTATTGTGAGATCCTTTGCTATATTGCTTTGGAAAAAAAATCTTACAGTATGTTATTAAAGAAAATTGAAAATGAAGACATGAATGGACTGTTAGGGAGATCATAGAATCATAAAATTATAGAATATCCCAAGTTGGAAGGGACCCATATGGATCATCAAGTTCAACTCCTCGCTCCACACAGCACCACCCAAGATATTCTGTTCTCAGCTTCAAAAGGAAGGTAGCTTGAGTTCAGAGCAGTAGCTGGCAGCTGCCACCGATAAAACTTTTCCGTATTGTCATGCAAGGTGGGAGGTTGGCAGAAGGGGTCTGAATATGCCATAATTATGGATAAGAAGTAATAAAAATAATAAGAAATAAGTAAGAAAAAGTTTGTTACGGAAATTAAAGGAGGACAGCCTACATTATGAAAAACTGAAACTGTGTTTACTTTTTCTTTATATCTTAGTGGAAAAAGTATGGAAAGGTAGAGAGATTCAGATTCACTTTTGGCACCAGTAAGAAACCTGAGTGCTCTCCCCTCATCTCTCCTTCCCCCAGTCTGAAGGTATGCTTTGGCTTGCCTCAAGTTCCTTCCACAGTTCATTACAGGGGTTAGATTTTTAACTCTGGTTTTACCATGCTCTGCGTGTGGAAAAGCAGAGCAGATGTTTGAGTGCACGTTCCAAACAGAGACAAAGCTGAAACGAGTGTATCCTAGAGCTCCTCATGTTCTCCAATGCAAATGGCCCTCCAGGCTTCTTCCTCCAGAGTTTGAAGAATTGTGTTCCCATCACTGCTGTTGTGAAAACATGTCTGTCACTTGTCCTGTCTTTAGAAATTGTCTTTAACAGAAAGCAGAAGTGAATTTGGGGGACAGGGGAGCATACAGGACTGATTTACTTAGATTTTTGTTTCTGATTTGTAGTTGCTGACCCAGTTGGTGTCCGTAATTCATCTTTTCTCTGATTTTCTTCCATTCTTTGGTCCATTCTTCCTGCCCCCGCAAAAGCACCCTGAAGCAAGGTCCCACTGACACAGATATTATTATATATTATTATATATAATATATAATATTATTATCTTAATATATATTATTATATTATATATAATGTAATATATTATATATATTATATATATAGTATATATTATATACATGTAATATAATATATTATATATTATATATTATGTATTATATATTATATATTATATATTATATATTATATATTATATATTATATATTATATATTATATATTATATTATGTATTATAGAGCTAATATATTATATTAGCAGATCGTATTGCTGTTTGTGTTCTGGGCTGAAGACTTCTGTAATTGGCACCATCTTCTAGATTAGGTCCTTCCAAGCTGAAACTCTGATATTTTTCCCACTAACCAGGGGGAAGAAAGCTGGAAATGGCAAGGTTCTGAAGCAACCACTGTGCAGGACAGCAAGCATCCTGATGTGATCAAATAACTCCAGCTGGATGAGACAGGTGATGGTCTTAGAGAATCCCATCAAGGAGTAGGTAATTTTATTTTGCTCTACAAACTGCTTTTCAGAATGAATTGCATGTGTGTTTTATGCATATCCTGACATTTAAAACTGAATAAATACTCTTGGTTTTCAAATTTGGTCCACAAATGTGTCCTCTATTTGCTAATTGATCTTGGCTGGATTTAAGCTTTCCCATTTCTCAGAGCGGGCTGGGAACTGCACACAACCCTTTGGACAACATACTGCAAGAGGCTTAGTTAAATAGAGCTGTTTTCAGGAATGTTCAGGAGAGATTCACATGGGGGCTAGGTGGGGTTGAAGAATTCATATATTTGGTTTTCTGTATTACAGGAATGAATATCTCTGCTATTTTTACTGGGGTTTCTTGTGGGTGGTTTTATTTCCCCCATGATCTCCCAGCTCAAGCTTTTCCTTTTATAAAATCATCTGGTTTTTGCACACAAGTAATTCAACAACAGTGGGAAGTTTTGTGAAATGTTTATGGAACATACCAGTCAGCACAGATAATCAGGTTTTCATATCATGACGTGGAACACTCTTTGCAGTGCTGCATCTGGGAGCGTAACAGCTGGTGGCTTACAAGGTTGGTCGTAGGCTGCTGAAAGCACCTGATGTAAGACCATTTGCCAGTAGGTACTGAGCAGTGGGACTGCAGAACCTTGGCTGTACTCAGTTGTGCACATCCCTCACTCATATTTCATAACTAAAATGTTGGCCTTGTCCAATTAATCACCTTTGCTGGATATACATTTGGTAGTTCTTCTTCCTGTTTATCTCTGCACGTAGCAGCTCTAGGTTGCAGAGGGCCTAAGTAGGCCATGGTCAGGGTTCTTCCCTCTCCTTTGCAAATCAATATTAAGGATACTTCACCAGGAGCAGCTTATTGACTTGAACACATATCAAACTACAGCTATCATGGGATATTTCTCCTCTTCCTTAAATAGAAGGAAAAAAAAAAAAAAAGAATAACCACTTTACTGCATAGCTCCTAACCCTTCTTTCTTCCATCTTTCCCAGCTGAATGATCACTTTCTGGAGACTGGTTTATGCCGCCTGCAGGCTGTGGCCTGGTTCTCTGCTTCAAATTCCTTACCAGCAGCTTTGTTTTTCCTTTTTTTTGGCAGGTAAGTGCAAAACCTTCTGTGGTTTACCCTTTTAAAAATCAGTGGAATCATGTGGTGTCCTAAGAGATGGCCCCAAAGTCAGTCTACTTTGTCAGCTGCCCACTAATTCTGCTTTCTGTTAGCTCAGTGTATTCAGTGTTGGCACTATACATGACAGCTCCCATCCAGAGCTGTGTGCATAATACAAGACGTTGGACTATTCTGAAAGGTCAGCCTTCGCGTGTCTTCTCACTGCAAGCCTTGGGAGGATGTTTCACAGGGGGTGCGTTGGCTGGTTTGATGTCTGTAACGCAGGCAAAAGGAGCTGTCATTGTAAATGCTAATGTGGCAGGGAGATGGGCACAGTGAGATCTCTTGGAGGAGCTCTCCTGAACCACACTGTGTTCCCACCAAGGCTGGCTGTGGGTTTCCAACCATGCCTAGAGGAGCAGACAGAAAGCAAGCACTAAAAAAGTAGCTGTGGGAAGATGGCTTTTTGTTGTTGCTGTTGCTGATTTTAATCAGAACTTTAAGAAATGACAAAAAGAAAAAAAATGCTATGCAGCAATCTGTGGTTTACTGGGGAACCATATAAAGCATTTTTGTGGATCAAAAGCTGCTAATACACCATCTGGAACCAGGGAAGGGAACCACGGACACTCCTATACTGAACAGGTGACTGGGCTGTGGGGAAGGACCACAGCCAGCAGTTACCTGTAGGTCATACTAAGGAGGCTTGAGCTCCATGCCGCTACTGGAAGCACTTTGCATTCTCTTCCGCTCTGGGATGAGAGGTCATTCAGTCGCTGTGTAATCCTCTAGGGACTGCTTGTATGCACACTGCCTGGACTGCCCTTGCTCTTGCCCTCTTTCATCCAGTGGCTTGCCCGCATTACTGCATAAAGCCTTGACGTATGGCTGTATCCATTATCGTTACTGCTTTCATTTCTGTTCAAACTAGGTCAGCCTTTCCAGAAAGGCATAGTTTCCCCATCTGGTAATCAGCTGTGGAGATGCAATCACAACTCCAGTTAACACTAACTCTGATTTGTGTTTAATAGGAGACTTTTGGCTAACATTTCCACCTCCTCTGATTCAAGACAGATTGTAGTTGTTGTTGTTTGGGTTGTATAAATGACACCACCTGGTGAAGGGATCTCCTTAAGAAAAGGGCAGGCGTCAATTGTAGCTGACTGTGACCTATATATTTAATAAACACATTAACATAGTCATTAAATGTGCTGACAGCAAAATTGATTTTTCAAAAAATAAATTGGCATGTGTTCCATAAAATTCCAGCACTGGGGATATTTTTCATCCTGAAAGAAAAAGATTTGAAATCTGTCTTCATGTTGAATTGAAAACACAGGAAAACTAAAAGCACAGGTTTGGAAATGGTGTTCAGCTGTTCCTGAACAGCAGCAGTACCTCAGGCGAGCTGTCACTTTCAGTCCTACAACCTTCTGCTATCCCCCAACCAGAGCTGCCTGCTGCAAGAGTGTTTCCCACTGCAAAGTGCAGGGGTGAAGCAGCAGAGAGGGAGGGTGACAGGCAGCAAGGGAGAGCCCAAGATGATGGGAAGTAAGCTGAAATTCCTTGAGTCATTCATAATCTGGAGCAGGAGAGCCAGCTAGCGTTGAATGTGGCAAAAACAAAACTTCCTAGCTTGGAATGGCAGATGAAAAAAATGCCTTTCCTGTCCCAGAAACAGCTTTGGATTTGTTTGTTTTTTTCATTTGAGAAACTGAAGGAAATGGATGGATGTTATGTAGAACATCAGCCTGCTGTTCCCAAACAGGATCAAGCAGTGGAAAGATAAGGCGGAACTGCCGCTACTGCTGTAGCACACTTTGAGTAACCAGAAAGCACCAAAAGTTGCTGTGCATAACTACAAATATTTAAACAGTAACAACACTCTATACTGTGCAAAGTCAGCCTGTGTCTGTCCTGAAGCGCTTACAAATGTATTGGCTTTAGGTTTTTGCTTTGCCAGGAGAAGATACCTGTCCCTGCTGTGCAGCTGTAGCACCTTCACATCCCTGCCACCCACAGACACAGGGTGGGAAAGAGCTCAGAGTTCTCTCCTGTTCCTCGTGCTGCCTCCCTCATCAAGGACCCATTCCTGCAGGTCTGATCAGGGATGTGAGTGATAGGCTTGACTGGTAAAAGCTGAGCTTACTCCCAGTGCTTTTTGCAGACCTGAAGTGTGTGGCTACTGTTTGAGAGCCTCTGTGAGGGGGTAGCTGGCAGTGTTGTGCAGGGCTGTGTTTTCACCTGTTTCAAGCCTGCAGGCTTGGGGTGGTCAGCACAAGCCACAATAAGCAAACAAAAACTGCCTTTATGCATGCTCTTAAATTAACCTGCCATTCCAACCTGCGCTTTTTGAGTTTCCACAAGTGAAAAATTTCATGTTAATTAATAGCAAGTACTGACAGATTTTTATACAGAGCATGGTTTGTTTTTATGAGGATATTTAGAGGGTTTTGTCTCTGCCTTTGATTGGGAAACTTTTTAAAACAGGACAGATCATTAGGTCCTTCATGACGTATTGTGAGATGCATCATCAAAGAGTTCATGCGAGGAGTCTGAAGGAGGAGAGGTCCTTTGTTTTTGTTTTTAAAACATCAGGATCCTCTCAGTAACAACATGGTTTGGTTCTTTGATTAGAGCCAAAACAGCTTTACAGTGGGCAAAGGTCACAGTAGAAAGCAAAGCCCTCCATTACGTGTTTTGCAGCATGAATTTTCAGAATATAGCCCTGTAAGTGATAAAGAATGATGCTTGGCACTTGTGCTAGCAGTGAGCTCAACAGCTTAAACAACTCAGTTTTTAAAAAAGTCAGTTCTCAAACTTTCTGCCACTGCGTGCACATCTCCTCATGGCTAAGATACCTTGTTTCTTCATGCCAAATTTACAGTCTCCACATCATCAATTTTCTAGAAAAAGCATTTTGGAAATTGTATTTTATTGTAGTGAAAATATCGTTACGCTTATAGGTATACACATGCAAACAGGAAAGATACACTGTATATACACTGAAATACCACATGCCCAGCAGATAGTTGAGTACCATTAAGACGTGCCTGATCCCAGCCACTCTAAGAGCACTGAGTCACACAGCGTCACCTCTGTCTTGTAACACCTGCTCACAACGATATTAAGCTGCACCATATTACCTTCCACTGCCTTGTGTTAGTTGGGCTTGCAGTGATTTCTGTAATCCTTTCTTTGACAGATTTGTGGCTCTGCTAACCATTCACCTCCCCTCAAGGCAGAAAGATACCATGCAAGCGATCCAGCAACGTTCTCCAGAACACATAGAGGAATTGGACTGAAATCTTTACTTGCTTAGATAAAGCAGCCTATAGACAAGTAAGTAATTCTCACTAACACTGAACTTTTAAAAGTATTGTGTGGCTGTTGGCACATGTGGGCAGAGAGCTACAATTATCTTTGTGAAGACAACAAGCAGCTTGGACTTGTTTGCAGGTAGAAGCTACTGTAGACTTAGTGCCCTCGCCCTGACTGCAGTGTTAGTGCCTTAACACAAATGTTGTGTCTAACCAGAGCTCCCACATACCTGAACAGGTAGTCAAAGCTCTCTTCGTAACTTCAAGATAAAATGCAGTTTCTGTACCTTGTGAGGTCCCAGTATCAATTCAGTTACGTTGAAATGCTTCAGGAAGGCTGCTGCTGCTTTAGAAAGACTACCCAGGCTGAGATGAGTCTGACGTTTTCCCTTCCCCTTAAGAAACTATTGCCATTCACCAAATATGTATGCATACAAATACCACAGCTTGATTTTGAAACACAGTTCATGGCAGGTCAGTATTGCCCAGTTCAGAGAAAATGTAACTAATAGTTGGCTGAATTCAACACTGAGTAAACACTAACTATGGTTTTTAAAAAGATGGGCACAAACATCACTGTAGTATTTCATCATTAACCTACTCATCTTTCTATTTCAGCAATTAAATCCATTCTGAAAATAAGCTGGTAAGGAAATACACAACAAATAAACAATTCATCTTTAACAACAAATTGCCTACATACAAAAAAGTCAATGTTAGTCACTTAAGCACAACATCTGTGTGATAGAAGGCCTTCTGTGCCCCTGCTTGTGTCTCTGTCAGGAATAGCTGGAGTGCCAACCATCGTGACATTATAACACTATTGCAGAAGGAGTGCCCTGCTGTGCTCAGGCACCAGATGTGGCCACTGCAAGCCAGCGGTGACACTTACTGTGTGGGGAGAGCATTTCAGAGGGCTGCAGCCTCAACATTGTGCTGTTTTGCTAAAGCCAGGTAGCAAAAGTTTAATTAGGCAGCTGTATAAAATAACAGCTTTTCCGATGAGGTTATGTTTGTGTTTATGTTGGGAATGCTTTAGAATAATGCTAACACCGTTCTATCACGGTGCTTCTCTCCTACAAACCATTCACATGCAAACCACATTCTTTCCACTAGTGCTCTGTACTTGTGAATTCACTACAGTAGACTCCAGTGAGGGGATAAATGCCAGACAGGGTTTTAAAGGTGCCTTTTATTTTTAGTTTGTGCACGTATCTTCTCTTTTCTGAGGAGATTTTTTTTTGCCTTGGTATACAAATTTTCACTGTCCATTTCAGAGTTAATGAAAAATGAACTTTCATAACCTCTGCCACTTCTGATCACCTCTTAAAAATGTCACTTTATGCAGAGAAGCCAGAGGTAATTGAGATAAACAGACATCAGTACATTTCAGCCATTCATTTAGAAAACATCTGTATCCATCCATGCAATGTTAAGACTATAAGTAACTTTGCAGTCACATCTGAGCCCATTACTATGGCAACAAGGTAGTCTTTATCTCCCACGTGCTCTCTACTGACTTCTTTTTTTTCTTAAAGCAGCTTCCTGAAATGAAAAACAGAGAAGCAATGATTAAGTTAGTCTCTTTCAGGCTTTGAATTCAAGGCTTATATGAGGCAGCCCTTTCTATTTTCCAGCTGTGGAAAATTTAGAAGCTGATCTGTCTCAAGATGAAAATATGAACAAGTGACATGGAAAAATGTGAACTGCAGTTATTTTCAATTAAGAAACAAAACAAAACTGTAGTTGATGATTTTGGAACACAAGGATTTTGCTACTGTAGCTGTTTTTAACCTGATCCCAAGGAACTGCACTTCAGTATCTTTCAAATGAACAGAGCTATCTGTGATTTTCTTATTGCTACAGTGAGAATACAGTTTGTAGGAGAGTGAATGAGTTAATTACTTGATAGACTTTTCCATGCTTGACTTTCACCAAAGCACACAACTCAGCTTGGTTAACTGTTCAGAATTGTACACCTTCTATTCTGATAACAATATCAGACGGCAGCATTGTACTAGTGACCTGCTGGGTCAGCTGCCAAGTCAAGCCCTGTGAACTCAAGATGAACTAACATGCTTTTAAAATTTCTCTTCTAAATAAAACAGGTAGCAGCCGCAACTACAATAAGAGTTAAGAAGGTTCTATTTGTGGTTTCAGGACTGAATTGATGTCAGTGATTCTCTGACACCCATTAAAAGTGGGATTCCTCTTCACCGCTTTTAACATAGCTGCCTACTTGTGACAGTGATTAAGTTAAGTACTTTAAAAGCATTGAGCCTCTTCAGAAAGCACTGAAATCTTAACTTCTAGCACTCCAGCATTTCCAGACCCTTCCTATGAAGAACAGTCATGTAGTAAAGGTTACGTGAGAAAACATCAATGGAATTATGCAGACAAGATATTTCACTCACATTTGATGCTGCCTAACAAACTCTGCAAACTGACGGTCCTTAGCGTAGAGCTCTATAATTCGAATCCTGTCCTGAATTTCCTAGAATACAAGAAAGACAATTTTAGGTACATAACAGAAATTAGAATACTACTGAAACTATTTATTTCTTTTTCTTGGAAAATAAAACTCATATCCTTTGCTATTTCAATGAGTAGACCTTGAAATTGGATGGTCCAGGACTAAAATTCTTCGTGCTATTTTTAAAAGTGGAGCACTTCAGCTTTGGAATCTAGTAATGTTTTACTGTTAAAATCAGGGTTTGGATAGAATGTGACATTTCAGCTGGCTTGAACAGAACCATTTCTCTCTCACAGATACTTTCTCCACAACCCTGGCTACAGGCTGGATTCACACCTCTCACGATTGCTTAAGGATCTGTGGCTTGCTCCTGGATATAAATCCTCTCTCCTCTTCAGGGAATCCTGGATACCACATATACAACAAGGTAGGAGGACAGTATGATCTAACTTGCAGGTTATAGTAAGAACTAAGCTTTAAAAACCCTGTATTAAAAGGCCAGGAGGTTCCAGGTTTTTCTGTATTAATGAATCTCACATAAATCAGTTGGCATCAAAAGCTAAAGGTCGTGTCTAGCACTAAAGCAAACCACCGCAGCCCCTGTGCAGTTACTTAAGCAGTCAGCTCTTTTATCACGTGAAATTCATTACAAGTCAGAACACACCAATGCCTTTCCGTATACCTGATGGAAAGGATTTCTTTCCCTGCTTGCTCTCTCAAATAGTTGCAGCAGCTCTAGTTGTGACTTATCTATCTAGAGCATAGACTCTTGAGAAAGATCGAGGCCTCAAATTGCAATTGTTAAATAAGCTTATTTTTCACAAGATCTTTTCGATGGCATTATGAAAACAAGGTCATTTACCTCCTTAGTAAGCTCACTGTTTTCATAAATGTGCCTTATCTCTTCACTGCTGTAGTCGGTGGATGTCTCTGCACTGGTAGAACTGTAGGACGTTAGCTGAGGGTATCTGCGATAATAATGGCTGTAGCCAGTCGTATCACTTTCATACATGGGGTTGTATTTAACTGCGTTCTCAATGGACGAGAGGCTGTCACCCTGCCTGGGGGAGCAATGAACAAACAGTGAGCTTCTCTGCAGCCCAGAATGGCAGCAGACAGACTAAGGAAGCCTGGCATTTGGAGGTGCGCGTAAACCCTGCTGCTGGTCAGCTGCATGATACAAGACTTAGGACGGAATTATCCTTACTGTGGCAGATGTGTTTTGTAACATTAGATGGTGTCACATACCCCTGAGAGTCCTCGGTGTCACTCTTTGTGTACTGGTCTCGAAGGGTTCTTGCCAAGAAGAAGATGACAGCAGATGCCACCAGAAGGAATCCTGCCACAGAAGCAATGGCAATACCCACGACCAGTGGCTCAGACACATATTCTTCACAGTGCTCCCCTCTGTACCACCAGTTCTCTCCTACGCGACACCTGCAAAAGAGAAAGGCTGGGAAATTAAACACAAACAAAATCTGCACCTTTGATTAATATAAATGTATTTAATTTCTTCTTGTGACATATCCTCAGTTAAGTTACCATAACAAATAAATACCTTTGCAAGTTTCAGCACCAACTTTTTTTTTATTATTATTGGCAACAGCCTTTTGGTATCGCTGAATTGAGTGAAGACAGGTAGAATAAGAAAAGGATAATGCATTTGTGATGGCAAACTTGCTCTTTAGAGTATCCTGTGATGCGCTACAACTGAAATGTTTAGACTAAATAAAAACTCATGCATTGATAGAGCCTCACAGGTAATGTAACACCACAAAGGTAGATAACAATCTTTTTAAGGCTATTGTACTGCAAATACACATGAGGGTGTGTTAAATGAGCAGAATGCTTATAGTGTATAAGCTCTGCAATGGTTAGTTAAATACATAAAACAAATGTCTAGAAAGAAGCTTTCTCTCAAGACTGAATCTTTGGAATTGCTTCCTTAATGAGCATTCATTATTTCTGCTTTGCTACAGTTCTGAATATGAAAGCTTTAGCTAATACAGACTTTTAAAATATACAAACTTACTTAAAATATACCAGTAAAAACAATATATTGCATTGCATGTTTCTGGGGCATTTTTCTCTAAAATCTCAAGGAATTACAACCACTCACAGCAGTGAGCCTCATTAATAGAAAACATCAGTAATTTAAGTCTTTTGACCTAAATATCTGAAATAGTTTCCAAAAGCAGTAACTGATACTTAAACCTTTTCAAAAAGTTCTTCCTAAACACTGGCCAGAGCATACCTGAGTACATGTGTTTCCTGTTAGCACTATTATACAAATATGATAAAATTTATACTACATCTGTGAAAGTAACTGTTTTCATATCGTAAAAAAAACATTTCATTGTTTCTCCCGTTAGCTGCTAAGCCCCTAAGATTAACTCCTTTAAAGTTCTAAGTAAGCTTTGCTAAAATAAAATCACCTGAAATAATATAAATTATAACTAGTTGTAGCTATCATTTTTTAAAATGAATTCTACCTTTTGTTGGTATGTGTACTTAATTATTAAAAACAGATTGTTCCATTGCTAAAAAGGGGAAAAAATTAGCGCAGTATCAGAGAGCACATCAATTCATCAGTGCCTTTCAATAAGCCATTTCAATTACCTATAAAATACAGACATCTGTTCAAACACATATGAACCTCAAAAAGCAAAAATATTGACCCAGGCATGAGTGTCTTGATTTTCATCTGAGCCACGCAATTTTTCCCAAGTTACCAATGCTTTCTATACTTTTGGACCTTTTTCTTAACTAGGAGCACCATATTTAATACGTCTATGCTACATGAGGATGCCTTTCAAATCCATATTTTTGTGTTGGAGTCAACTAATACGTTTTATGACATTATCTAACACTTCGCTACTTAGAAAAGCTTCTGGAGGGAATTCTGTCCTCAAATTCAAAGAAACTAAAGTGGACAACTCAGTATGCACGACTGCTACTTTGTAGAAAGCTTTACTTCCTGGTATTTCTGTTCTATTGAAGAAATTTGTTACTGTCACATTTTTGAACTTAAGAAAACTAACATTAAAGTTGGGACCTCCACTCAACAGCATTACATGATTGATCATCACTAGCATCTCAGCTGTTACCCATTATCTTAGGGAATTTTGCACACATCCCATGGAATGCTAGGACAGAGGAATGCACATGCATCAAATAGAAGACGACCTACCTACATATGGCCCCTTGCCCAGGGCTGATGTCGCACTTGCCATCATTCAGGCAGAAGTTGGGTTGCAGATCACAAATGCTATTGCAGGGCAGCCCGTCGATGCTCAGGTAGCCAGGATTGCAGACGCACTCAGCTTCCCCACTCCAGCGATTTACTAAGCATTCAGAGAACTCGTTGCAGGCCTGGAACTTGCAGGGATCTGCTTGCTCGCCTGGGAACACCCAAAGCAGAAAGTATTAGTAATAGAAGAGAACATTACCTAAGGCAGAGTGCTGTTGCCATTTTTTCAAATGACGTCTTAGTTAAAATAATCTGCAAAAATGCAGCAGGTGTCTTTCCTGAGTTTCAAAGAGTTCTGCTAAGGTGAACAAGCGCTAGGAAGTGTTCCTCTGCACAGTGCATGTAAGTGGTATGGCTAAGACCAGCCAGCAAGCCAACTGAAAAGGCAAGCATAAGAAGTGTTCTTTTTCTTACTGGAACACGCTGTACCTCAGATGTTCTCTCTCTGTTGGAACTATATTTCTTAAATGAGTAAAACACAGCTGATCTCCAGTACTACTTGTCACAGAAAATATAGGCAGCATGCAGAGAAGGGGAAGGGGACTTCAGGCACTCAGTCCCTACCTGTGAGGTGATTTGCCTTTGTCTGCAAGGAACACAAGCTTGCCGTATATCTGATGTCTTGCATATCAAGCTTAAGATATCAATATCACAAGATTTTCCATGGTACATAGACCGCATTTATAGCAGAACTTCCTCGGAAGCACAGCTGCCTTTATCAGAGGATCAGTGTTATTTAACACAGGAACTGTTTCCAGGTTGCTTTTATGATACATTACTGGCTAACTTGGACAGCGAAGAAAGTTCCCTGTATCACAAAGGGACAAAGAGGGCCAGCTACTCTTTACTGCAATCAAGCCATGACTATAAGAGTAAATCCGCAACCATTTTCTGTGTAGATACCTCACAGCTACCACTCATGGCAGTAGCCACATGGAGAAGTTCAAACCACATGTGAAAGTCAGCACAATAGAGATGGGCACCACTGTTCCTGCTGACCAATCCTCCTCCAACTCCTCAATGCAAGTGCAATGGCAATTATATAAGCCAGTTTGAATCCCATATTTCCTTACAGACCCCTATTTGTTTGCTCAGTCTGGGTCCCATTTTGCTGTTCCTCTCTTTAGGCCCGTAACAGATTTTACTTTAACTCTGTGAAAGTCTGTCCTGGGCTTTAGAAAAGCCCAGCCTTTGAAAAGCAGTGGGAAATCCCTGAGCTGCTGGGATACTAAGTAGGTTGTAAAAGCAAAATCCCTTGATTCAAAACTGTACTTCCCTGCCATCTTTACCTGATTCCACATCCAGAGAGTATTTATCAATGGCTAGGTTCATGGTATGATATGCAGTGTTGCAGAAGTCTTCCAGGATCATGTACACAGCGTTGGTGACGTTTCGAGGCACAGGTTTGGCAAATTTCATTCGACTGTTCACCACAATGCTGCCATTTCTGAAGTTCAGGATTTCCAGATTCTGGAAGCCCGTTAGATTTGACTGGAGGTATGGCACCAGCTGCAGCACAAGGGACAATGACAGAAAAGCTGAATCTTTGAATCTATACTCAAGCCAGCTGGTATTGCATCAGGCAGTGGGAATCTGAATTAGTTTATCCAAATCCCATGACAAGGGTATTAAAACTCTTCCCAATTGAGGCCCATGCTGACAGCTTGCTGGGGTTCTGAGTACTTCACACCAAATATCAATTTGCAGACAGTTCCTAATCTACAAGTAAGACACACAGTCACAGGGATGTAGTTGGTGTTCTCCCTTGTCCTAAGCAACACAAATACATGTCATTTCAAAGGGTATTTCTCTCAAGCATATTACCCCCCCCCCTCCTTTGTTCCCTCCATCTCCCATAGGAAAATACTCATTACACTCAGGAGAAGAGAATTTTCAGGTTAAAATTTGATAATTGTTGCTGTACTACTTCTGTGAGGCTTTGCTAGCTACTGGCTATTTAAGAGATCAGTCCATTTACAAACATCTTACTTCCCTAAACTGCTTCTTACTCGGGGTGGATTGAATGAGTTGCAGAAAGGCTATCTCCCAACAGTGTCAATGTATTTACTTCTTCTCTCCCCATAGAGTAAATCCAGAGCACTCCGCAAGCAATTGAAGGAAGCATCATACTGAATTAAGCTACATTTGCTGCATCTACTGACACCAGCAGAACATCTGGCCAATATCACTAGAAAATTAAGATAATGAGATGATTAGATTTAGAGAGATTACTGACAATAAAAACAAACAAACAAACAAAAAAAACAACAGAAAATGTCCCTCTCCCCACATTTCCAGATAATATTTTCCTGGAGAGGGACACATGTAATACCTGGAAGCACCAGTCTTAATTACTCTCTGCAAAGGAGAGCAGACCTACTCTTAACTACCAGCAATTTCTATCTATGGTAGTGTATATTTAGCACAGAAATTACACTTACCAGTTCCAAGAATCGTTGCTCTAATGCTTTATATTCAGGTGAATTTTTATTGAACAGGTCTTCTGAAAACATCATATTGGTAACCCGAAGACTGAAAAACACAACTAAAGCTCGTGATGGAACAGGAGTGCTATTGTGATTTTCATGTGTGGGCCAAGCCACGCCGGCCATCTCTGTGGAGTGGGCATGGGTAGTTAGCTCCATGTGACTGTCAGTCATGCTCTTTGCCTCTTCACTAGGCTCAGGAGAAAAGCTGACCATGCTCACATGATCCAGGTCCACTGAAACATCCAGGACTCTTGTTGTTTCATCTCCCAGCTTTGCTGAGGTCACCACAGATGATGACACTGTGGATGCCATGGGAGGGAGATGGGATGGAAGCTCAACAGTGTCTGTTGTTACAGTTACATAGGAGTTCAGAATGGTGCTGATGCTCATGGAAACATGTGTGCCATAGTCTGTACCATCCTGTCCAGCAAAGCCCTCTAGAGCAGTGCCTTGATCTATTAAAGGAACTGAAGTTGAAACTTGAGCTGCAGTTGGCATTGCTGATTGTACTGTCTGATCTAATGTCTTCTCTAAAACTTTGTCAGTAGGCCAAACACCAGCTGGTTTCTTTATTGACAACCCAGTGTCTCGACCTGCCAATGTTGAATCTACATTTTGCTGCTCTTCTGTGGAAGTATCAGTGCTTACCTCGAAAGGTTCCGCAGTCAGAACAGTTTCCAAAGAGCTTTTGTCCAAGTAACCCCTTGTAGCAGCTTCAGCTATGTTTGACTGCCCTGCTCTGAATAAATCTTCTGCTGTTGGCCTGTCATCATTTTGATGTTCAACTGCTTCAGAAATGATTTCCTGACCTACACTGGACTCTTCTGGTTGTTCTACGCTGAGGGCTACGGTCGATATAAGGAGACTATCCTCCATACTGGGAGTTACTGTAGATGTGAGGAGACTGTCTTCAACAGACAGATCTGTACTGTGTGGTAACAAAGGATCTTCTCCAGTTGGCAGGTCTACAAAGGAATAGTCCTCCAATGGCTCCAAAACAAAGGATGGTTTAACAAAAGAAGAATCATACATACTCGGTATTTCCGTCTGTGTAGATGGCTCCACAGATGACAGTTCTTCAGTCTGTAGCAAAGGTACCTGCTGAGTTGTAGTCTCTGGAAAGAGAAATATTTCAGACTCATCGAGGAAATTTTCTTTTGATCCTTCTTTGGAAGGATCATCATCTAATTTATTCCTAGAGTTAAGAATATAATCTAAGATCAGACCTTCAGGAATATCTTCAGTTCTGATTAACAAAGAATCATTATCATCATCAAGCCAGCTATCAGGACCAGGGAAGAAAACAGGTTCCAGTGTTGCCACGTCCCAAGGCCAAATACTTGCTTCCATTCCTTTTCCTGAACCATCAAAAGCTGAACCAGATCCATCATCATATATAATTCTATCTCCAAGGTAAATGTCAGTTTCACCTTCCACCGGGTGTACTTCTAGGGGAAAAGGACTTTCTTCCAGATTCTCTGTTGCACGAGTCTGTGCATTGCTACTGTCTACAGGACTACCCTGAGTTACTTCTTCCTTCTCAGCAGTCACTGTTCTTTTCATATCGGTCTCTATGACTGATGAGGAGGCCACTGTTGGTGCAGAAAGCAGGGGAGCTGTGTAATCATCTGTAGATGGAGGCTCTTCAGGCACAGTGTGAGAAGGGGGACTTGAAGGCAGAAGGAAGTCATCAGATAGTTCAGTATCTCCAAATTCTAAAAATAAAAATGAGCTTCCAATTAGTTTTTGCTTATACCAAAAAAGTAAAATATGTTTCATTTTGTTGCCTGTAGATAGGCATTCATTATTGTTTCCTGTGGTATATACATTGATCTTTGCATGCTGAAGTCTGAAGGACTCCTGTTGACCTCTCCGCTTCTCATTCTGATATTCTATGAGCCAAATCAAGAATGCAGAGTACTCAATAGAACAGTTACTGTGTAGCATGTCCTTAAGAGACTACCTGATAACTGTCTCCATTTCAGAGATCAATTATCTCTGCATGGCATCACCTAAACATGCTCCATATGAAAATATTTGTGCTCAATTAAAGAAGTATCTTGTACACACAAGTTGCTGGAGGGCCAAACAGGTGTTATCGGCTGTTACAAGCATGTTATCATAGTGTCTTGTTCTTGGATACACGTACACAGTAAAGGTAAAAACAATTAGAGGAATATATCTAATTTATAGACCTTTCTGAATAGTCATTTTGGTAAACTATACCTTTAGTGAGTATTTGGAAACACTGATATCCAAACATAAACTTCAGTCAATGGCATTAACTTACCATCTGAAGAATCAGGAGCTGAAAGCCATTCCAGAGAGTCCACAGAATCATGCTCTATCACTGGCACAGTGACCAAAGCAGGAGTCTGATTCCCATCCTCTAAATTCAGCCCATCTGGCAAAGATGTGACATCAGCCTCCGAGGAAAGTGGAGCTTCAGGTATCAGACTGACCTCAGAGCCCAGGTTTTCTGGTCTTGGTCGGATTTCATTGTCGTTGGACTCTTCGCTATATAAAGTGGAATCTGGTTTGGTGAAGTCAAAGGGCAAGGTATTGCTGACAGTTGATTCATCTGCTGAAGGCCGTTCAGCTGAAAAGGTGTTATCCTGAAACAAAACCACAACCTCTATTACAGGGGTAGTATTGGCTGCCCACACTGGGCTGAATATATGAAGGGGTGTTAACTAGCAGCAAAATCTGGTACTGTTGCTTCTGTGAGGAAGTAACGCAAAGCAGCAGGACAAGCTCAACTAGAAGGATTCACAAATGTACCCTTTGGTAACAATGTTCCATGTACATGTAATTCATGTCCTCCTGACATATATTGTGTCCAGTCATGTCCAGTAAAAAGGGAAAGAAGCCACTCCAATTTTTCAGGGGCAGCTTCAGCTATGGTATTAAGAGATTTACAGCCTATACCCACCCTGCATCCTTTTCTTTTCCCTACTGAAAAATTGAACCGTCCATTTCTAATCAAATCAAAGATAAATACACACAATATTGTCATCCTTCTTAAGACATGAAGAGGTCCTAGCAGCTATTTTTCATCAGCTCCATAATCATTACAGTAATTATAATATTATTGTTGCTATGATATGTAAAACCAGTTTAGAAACTGAATTTGACTGTATGTATGCCCTGTGGTAGTTTATTGCTGTCTTTTGGTCTGGGGGTCTGAGAACGTGGGGGGGGGAAACAGTGATCATAACATAACCAAGAACACTTAGAACTTTGAGTAACTTCACTCTCAAAGCTGAGATGCCAGTGTGGAAAGAAAACTATCAACAGTAATGATGAACAAGGAGTACACACAATGAATTTGCCAATTACATGAACTGTGGGAAAAGAATTTGGTTTTAAGCATCCAATTTGCACTCTATTTTCTTATAAGACCACATCCCAGTTATTATTTGGTTTACAGTTAGAATACTGAGCACATTTTATCTTTGAATATTAATCCACTCCCCCAGCGTCCCATGAGGAAGTCATATTGTAAAAAAAAAAAAATCAATGAAGAAATTAACTTACTAAATCAGGACTACAAAAGCAAGCTCCCTGCCTAAATTTGGGAGTTACTGCTTTGCATGGATACCTGTCCAGCTACGAATGCTGTGCAATAAGTCAGAAATTGACAAAGAGAGTCTTGAGGTATGAAAAACAGCGAAACGAAGAAAGGAGAATTTACTAAGAACTGACCAATTCCTGATGGTCATTAGTAAAGCTGAGTGGACAGCAAACAAAGGTTTCGGTAATAAATATGACAGTTCAAAAGAAAAAACTATAAATTTAAACATTTCTGTCTCTCACTGTTCCCTTCTAATCTCTCTTTAGTATGAATAAAGTCTAAATACTTCTCAGTGTTAAAATTATACTGCTGGTTGAGATGTAGGTGAATTAAATTTTCATCTTCATTCAAACTGTATTTGAACACCTCAGAAATAAGGTAGCGAAGGTATTTTTATCTAATTATTTGTCTACCAGCATTGACCTTGTTTTTTTATAGGCACTTGTTATGCCATCCAGCCTTCTCACATTTTTGAATGTATATGGTAACAATCAGTTGAAAAGTATGTATACCATAGAGACATGTGCCCCAGCAATTATCTTATTTGGCAAAATTGACTATTATAAATAAACCTGTGAAAAAAAGTTACTGTGCAAGATTAGAAACAAATTACACATATAAATTCCATAAAGAATGAAAAAGGACTACCAGCAATAGCTTCTCAATACATTTTTTATGTGTGCATTTAGTTGCCAGAAATTGCACTTCATCATTTATTTTAATGTGGATAGATGTTCCTATGACAACTAACATTATTCAAAGATTCTTTTTACAGTGCTATATATTATATTAACAAGTTTAATATCATACTGGCAAATTCTTTTTTTACTAATGTCTTGAAAGGCTTACAAATATGACAGATAACTGCAAACACAGAACACCCTCCCTGATTTTCCGTTTTCTGTTGCCAGAAAGACACTGTGCTCAATAAGCCAATGCATTCTACCTGTTGGAACTCAACTGAAATAACAAGAAAATACAGATTTCAAAAGCTACACTTGTTTTTTTCTTCATTTTTTCAGAGATTTGTAAAACTCAAATAAAGGAATTAATGATCAGTTGGTACCATCTGCTAGCAATAAGATGAAGTAATGATAGTCCCACATTATGTCATGACTCTGTATGATTATACAAATCCAACTCATTCCCAAATCAGCCACAAAAAATAGCTAAACTTTTTCATAGGTAACAGTTGTAACTATGTAACATTATCTACTTGAACCTCAACGGTTTGATATCTGTGCAAATAACTGACTAATCATTTCAGCCTTGCTTATTGTTTAAGCAGTTTATGATTTTTCTTAGATCTATCTGAAATTACTTCCCAGTTGTCTGTGTATGACACACTGTACACATCAGTAATATTTCTTGTATGTACTATTCCCTAAAATTTGTTTAAAACTAAATGACATTGCAAAGCTATCTCTACTACAAAATCTTCTTGCCTATATATGTCAGTATAGAAATAGCAGAATTGTCTTGTGAAAATAAACATAGGCAACATTTTAATACAGTTAGATAGTTCTAGTAAATCGAAAGCCCTTCCCTGAAAGTTAAATCCACACGTTTAAGCCACGTACAGCAAATCCATACAAATTTGCATTTTCAAAACTAATAGTTCAAAAAAATCAGGGGAAACTGACAACAAAGTTGAGTATATTCTGTCTGTGATCAATAGAACAGACACCACTGGCTTCTGTGAAGTCACTAAGAATTTTGCTTCTATAAATATTACAGAAGTTTGCCTGGAATAAAGCTTGTTTGTGCTCATAATAGCATCTCATAGTGAGCTTAGTGAAAACCTATCAGCAAATATAGGTGGAACTGGGTTTTGTGGCATGAACTGTGCTCAATTATTTTTGGAAGGCGTGTGTGTTACATAACAGAGCAGAAACCTACTGGGTAAATCCTTAGGCCCAGACAATGCCCCACCATTCAGCTGTCAGCAGAACTAATTAATTCAATCTCTTCATCACTGGCACCTCACTTGGTATCTCTGTTTGAAGCCCCACTGCATTGTACAGACATGTTCAGGGGACTAACTCTCCTGTCCAATGGGGAACTTTAATCTATGTCCTGAACTGTTCCAGAAGTGTTCAGATGAGATAATTATACATTTTCAAAAAAAAAGAACCAGAAACCAGTGCCTATCAATTTTCTGTGTTTCCTTTGTGTTGTGGTTTAACCCGGACAGTGGCTCAGCACCACTCTGTTGTCTGCTCATCGCCCCTCTTCCCAGTGGGATGGGGGAGAGAATTAAAAAAAAGTAGAACTCGTGAGATAAAAGTATTTGATAAAATAGAGAAAAGGAAAACAGTTATGACTATTTATATATAGATGTATATGAGAAGTGATGTACAAGCAATTGCTCACTACCCCCTGTCTGATGCCCAGCTAGACCCCAAACAACAGAAGAGAGCCAGAAGAACTCCCACTCCCTTAAAACTCCTTCTGCATGACACCGTATGGTATGGAATATCCCTTTGGCCAGTTTAAGTCAGCTGTCCTAATTCTATTCCCTCCCAGCTGATTGGCCCCTCCACTGAGAGTGGCCTTGGCTCTGTACAACACCACTTAGCAGCAACTGTAAATAAACATCAATGTGTTATCAATATTGTTTTTCTCCTAGAAGAAAACATAGCATCATACTAGACATTCTGAAGAAAACAATTCAGTTCCAGCTGAAACTAAGACACCTTCCTGGCATCAAGGATGCGGATATCTTTTAAAACCTGAACAAAGAACTTGCAAGTAAAATAAAACAATAAAAAAGAAGCATAAAACTCATCCTTTTACCTCTTCTAGCAGCTAGCTTTAGTGCTTAAAACTCTTTCTCACCTTCCAAAAAAAGGTAGTGCTGTGGGTCAATTTTTTTTTTGTTTTTGAGCAATTTACAACCTAAACATTATGACAAAAACAGACAAAGAAAGCCTTAAGAGCAAGTCATGGCTGGACAGCCATGTACTATAAGATGAAGGAAACTGTTGTGCAACAGATAGAAAATTATCAGATGAAAGATTTCACCAGAGGTTTTGCTCCTCCGTACAATGTGCCTTCCTGACTACATATTCCACATAAACAATATGATAGAGAAGCTCTGAGTGCTGGTTTTAATTTCATCTTGCTGAATTAAGCTGTTTGAATGTATGCAAAGGACAGATGACAAATTAAAAGGCCACTGCTCAGAACCATACTCACATCAAACTCCACATGCTCCAACACAGCTGGATGCTCAGTAATCCAGGATGGATCTTCTTGGGTAGGGTGTAATATTTCTTTCACTAGGAAAATATAAATACGTAGACTATAAAAGCTGCAGTAGCAGTGTGAAGAAATTGGTTTAGAACAATTTGTTTAGACTGAAAAACCACGATTTCAGATTTGTGAGACATTTTCAGAAAGTTTGCCATAGAGATTTTGTTTCTGGAAGTATTCCTAGATCACTCACAGGAAGTACAGAAAAAAGACGAGAACAGAGGGATGGGACACTCCTGATCCTCCACCAGCTATGGCAGGATCTTTCTATATTCAACAATAAGCCAGGTATTTTCCTTGTGCTGCTCAAGGCAAATACAAACCTACTATGCTGAAGGTCATCTTCATGGTGAAAGCAGTATGCATCACATGAACTACACCTCCTTTCTATTCCTGTTAGTTGATGAAGTATTATAGGAACTGCATTCTACAAACGGTGTCAAAGGAAAATTTGAAAAGACAAATGTAATGGACTGAGCATGGGACACTACTGCTAATGACTTGACCTGGTTAACATTAGAGCAAAACAAACTGCAACACATTTGTGTTTGTAGTTCCTTTTTAATTATTCAGAGGGCAGCTGAATCATAAACAGTACTCACCGTTTATAAGTTGGAGAGAGTTAGGGTCTAACGTCAAGGAAGTGTTTTCAAGCAAGGCATTTTTCTGGAGGATTTCAGCAATATAATCTTGGAAATCACTGATGGTGTAAACAACTGTTGGATTATCCTCTATGCCCATAAAGGAGTTGTCCTCCACCTTGTTGGAATGAAGGTTAATCAGGTCCCAAGTGGCATTGCTGATGGCTTCTCCATCAAATGTAACAGCATAGTGAACTTCCACCCCGCTTTGGTTTTACAAAAAGAAAGAACACTGATGAGAGCAGCAAGGTTTTTCAAGTATAGCAAATGCAATGATTTTTTTTTCAAAGAACCTGTGTCGGTACCCCTTGAGAAAATAAAATTATATTGCTTTTAAGCATTGTAGCTAAAAAAAAAATTAATTCGTTTCACACTTGTATCTGTCTGACTATGTTTTCTACCACTGATAAATTCTCAAGAAAAAGGCTACCAGAGCATGACCAGAGTCTGGTGCCAGCCCTGTGTTTCTACTTCTGAATGGTATAGAGGGACCATGAAGAGATCGAAACAATCGCTGTCACTGTGCAGTGTCAATCTGCTTTAAATAATACCTTTAGCCACACTTAGATGGCATTTAATACACTTTGCAATTGGTAAAGTTTTTCTACACTCATTTATCATTTGTTCTTTAACAAAGGTGGGGCCCTGGAAAGCCTGAACTAGTGGATGGCAACTCTACCCATGGCAGGGGATTGGAAATGGATGGTCTTTAAGGTCCCTTCTGACTCAAGCCATTCTATGATAGTTTCATATCTGCATACAGCTTAGCTTTTTCATATTGACTCTCCTTCATTTTCTTAGTGGTGTTCTCCTAAATACACCTGGATGTCCTCTTCAACGTAACAAAGTTAGGTAGCAATCAGATTAACATACACTGGGCATAAGAACAGGGGAGCCTTAGGAAACAGAACATACTTTGGCCATACACAGAGAGCAGCAATAAAGTGAAGTAATCTATGAAGTGCTAGGAAAACATGCTCCAAAGACAGGTTTCCCTCATTCCACCGAGCTGGACTGTATTGCTAAAGTAACTGCTCTGTTCAGGGATGTCTCTAAAGCCCCAGTGCCAGGTACAGCAAAGACATCATCAGCAAACACTGACCAAAGCCAGGGGCCTGATGAAGTTTTGCTGCTGGCGCTATTACTGAATTGAACCCACTGTAGACTCACCCTGGGCACTTAGTGTCAGTAGAGGAAATGAAAAAAGACAGCAGTAGTGAAAAGGCAAAGCAAAGATGGAATACAGCAATGTAGTCAAAGAATAACATTTAATAACATTTAGATTTAATACAACTCTGCTGTCAGTTGCAGTTAATAATTGCAAACTAATAACGACACCATCCTCTGACTGGAAAAGGCTATAATGTCTGGTATTTGGAACACAACCTTTCTGAATTGTTGCATGCATCTTATTCCGCAGAAATACAGAGTAACAAAGCATAGCTGTCACTCACTATTGATTGTGAACAGATTTGCTCAGTACCTTTCTTCTAAAATTAAAATGTTCGTTCTCTGTGGTACAGTTTGTAGAAACGGGTTATGGCTTTGCTGAGGAATACACAAAAGAAAGTAATACTACTAGTAATATAAAGGCTGAGGTTTAATTTTTTGTCTGTGATATTCCTCGAATATCAAAGAGGAAAATTTAGGATGCTCAATTTGCACATATGTACCAAAAATCAAGTCCATGCTGTTCCCATATTCTGCCAAGAAATGTGTGCAAATTACTGCTAAGATGAGCAGCAACTATGGCCTTGAAGATGCTGAGTCAACTGCCTTTGCTGGATAACTATGGTTTTCTTACCAATTTTTATTTCTCTAATAATAATCTTCCTTCATCTATCTAAAATTTTGCTTCTAATTATAAAGACCTTCAATAATTATTAAGCAATTTTGTTTTCTTCCCAAGAGATCCTTATACAAAAGGTAGCCCAATAGCTGACTTGTGTTTAGAAGGGTTTTCCTCAAGCAGTTTCTGATAAGCAGCCTGTTTATTTGTAATCAAACCAGATTGGTTACTTATAGTTTCTGGTAGAAGTCCCTCACACAGTATTTTTGCTGGGTTTGTGGTTTTTGTGTAGCCAAAACCACAAGTTCCCAAGACAGTGTCCTCCAGCTAACATGTGCTTTCTCATCTGTATAATAAAAATACATATAAAAATATTGTCTTTACCTGTCCTCCTCAGGAGAGCTGAATAGAGAAATAAAATACAACAGCAAAACCTGTTAAATCAATGTTACTATTTCTTTAAGGTCTAACTTCACCAAATTTACTTTTATATTTTATGGGGCACACAAATTTGAAAATCAATACAGAAAAATGATTTAAAGTTGCATAATAAACTGTTCTGCTTTTACTGAATTGAGATGCTTCCTATTGATCACAAGGTATCAGAGCAGAACCATTGCATTGTAGTGCAAATAATGCAGTTAAATTACTGCCAGTAACACAAGAAACAACAATTATCAATTCTACCTAAAGGTTAGTTTACAAACAGGCTGCTTGACACGCACAGCAGAGCACAGAAAGCAGCTTTGGTATCTTGCCAGAAATACCAACCTTTTATTTTTCTTCTGAAACGAACAGAAAGCTTGTAAATGTGTTAGACTGCAAATACTGAGATGGAAGGTTTAACCTCCCAGGCAGAGCTTCAGCAGGGTTTCCCCATGTCATTGCCCCAGCTTGTTGTGAATCTAGCCAGAAGTGAAAGGAGGAACTGAAAAGACAAACCTGCCTTCGGGCTCCACTGAGGGCTGAAGACATTCTGTCATTCTGTTTTCCTTGCAGATGCAGGGATAATTACTATGTATCTATGAATCAGTCTCATCAAGTCAGGTAATTATTGTCTTACAGCCACAACAAAGTGGAGTTCATCAATCCACAGGGAACATTCCTGCCTTATTGCTTCAAGATTGATTGCTATACCATCCTTTTTTGACAGTATTGTTGGAACAGTGTCCAACCATATGGTTCCAACCATAGAAACTTCATCACTATAGCTGTTTTGTTATCTGGAAGTATTCTGGTTAGAATTTACTGGCTGGAATATTTTAAGGAATACAGCTTACAGAGTCTCACATAGAAAACACAATTTAGATTGACTCACAAAAAGCCTCACTGGATTCTGAAAGTCATATCCAGTCAATTCAGTCATAATTTGTGATCCATATATACCAAAACTCACAAATCAGATGTTTGATAAATAATACACTGGATCCCCTTCTTTTTCCCCCAGAGTAACTTAAAGTGTAATTCTGAATCATAAACTGAATTGAGAAAACTACTCCTTTAAACGATATTTATGAGACTGAAGAGAGTTAAAGCATTCACCTGCCTTTGCTTCGATCAAAGGGAGAAAAATCTTTACATACTTCAAACACAGCCTTTATAGTCATCCCAAATTAACATCAAGAAGTTGAAAGGAAAAGTAAACACAGCACATTTTCTAAACAGGGAAGAACATGGAAATTTTTTTAAGACTAGGACTTGTAAACAGTATCAAATATCGATTTTAAATTAGAAAACACCTCTTCTAATTTTAGGTGTGATTCCCAAATATCTTGCCTTAAAATGAAAGCAAGCATATCAAGTGAGGTTCTGTAGCGGGTGAGAAGCAGAAAAGAGACAATGGCATTTATATTCAATTCTGTATGTCTACTTTGACCTCTGCACACAGGTACCAGTACGAAAGCACTCTTCCTTTGATTAACACATCCTAGAAATTCCCTTGCCCTGACATTCTTCCAAGTGCGGTGCTAGCACGTTGCGCCATCAGACATGATGTGTCTCAACCACAACATTTGCATCAGTATCTTTTTACCTGAATTCCAGGACATGGATGTTTTTGTATCCAGGTAGTCCTTCAAATACATTTTGGATCTATTTTAAAGGGAAAAAAGTATTAATACAAGTCTCCTCCATCTATTCCTTGTAGTGAAAAATCAGAAAGTATTTTGAACGTTTTCTAAAATTCTAAAAATGCATCTGAGATTCTATTTCTAATGGGAAAAAATGGTTAAATATTCTCTTCATTGGGGAGTTTTGGTGTCATTGTTTTAGTATTACAAAAGAAAAAGCAAAATGACGAAGCACATCATCTAGCATTCCCCAAGAATTGTATACAAACATTAAAAGAGGGTAAGGGGGGAATTAAAACAGACCCTGCAGAGATCTGTCCAACATCTGCAAAGATGATATTCACTCTCTTATTTATGCAGCACAAACCCTTTTATGCTCCCAAAAATTCCATTACCTCCTAAATCTCTTTGGATTTAAACAAATTCAGGAAAAACGCTTCAGACCTTGGCAACCAGAACAAGGGAAGCAGCAACAGCCACTGTCGGAACAGGGATCTCAGATTCCAAAGATGCCCAGATGCATTACATAGTGCAAAACATGGCTCATCCTCACTGCCCTAAACATACAGAGGGCTCAGGAGTGACTGGTGGTGCTACTCAGAAAGGAAGACCAAGAGCAGAATAGTAGCATGTCCTGGCCCAATTCAATACATAATTGTGTTGACAAAAACAAGAAACATAATAGTACAGGTTCATGCTGGCTTTGGTATTTTTCCTCCTGAAAGATCCTTGCCAGTTGAGAATTATTTTCTACTCTTCAAATTCTTCATCCCCTCCCTATTCTCCCTATTTTTAAACAGTCTCTGATGAGATTTAAACAATCTGAGCACTGCCGACTTTCTTTTCTTTTTGTTTTTTAAATAGCTTCTTCATCCAAGCTCAAAGAAAACCAGGCAAGGGATCAAAGGAGTGGAACATCCACGTGCCAGGTGGACTCTGTCCCATCTGACATTTCTTCCACACACACACTCCATGGCATTGCTACTTGGCCACACAACTAGGAAAATTAAGATGTCTAGTCTAGGCTAGCAACTTGTGACAGTCATGGTGATGCTTTCTGGCTGCAGTTGAAGAGTACATCTCTTTCCCATCTGGCCCAGGATCTGGCACAGGGTGAGCCCCAGCGAAAGGAATTCAACAGAGAACCCCAACTAAATGGAACTAAGAAGGAAACAAAGCTAGAATAAAGATGATCCCACTGTCTAGTACCCTGGATGCTTCACCCAGGAGAAAGGAAAGACAAACTCCCTGCCCTAAGAAAATGTTGGTAAGAAAATTGCCATCATTATAAATTAAAAAAGAAAGTAAAACAAATAAATAAAACAATAGGGAGAAGTAACTCAGGAGACAGCAGCAGACTGCACTTTAAGTGTATCTTTGTATGTTGGTGGGCCAATAACTTTTTATGTAGTATACAAATAAAAGCAATCAATTTGATCAAAATTAAATTAACTTGAAATTAAGGTTTAATAAATCATTCATATATGCACATATATATGGTTATTTGCATATATATGTATATATATACATGCACATATGTATTTTTCTTTGAAATTCATGTCTAAGAGTCTAAACTACAGTTCATTCCCATTGACTCCAGTGGGATTTAAGCATGTGCTTAAGAACTTTTCTGAAGTTGGAAGGTTTAAAATGTGTCCGTATACACTGTTGATCATGGACATTAATGAAGAACAAGAGTTTTCTCAGCAGCCTAGATTTCAAACAGCATCTCACTGCAGTGCAGAATGATTCATTCAACGAAATGCTGCTCCTGAGTGAAAATAACGGACAAGTTCTGTTGTTTTTGAGTCCCTCACTTACAACCTACTCAGCATAGACAGATTCTCTTGCTTGATGTTGGAGTTTCTTCTGCAGTCAAAAATCTGGACAATTCATGTTTAAATTAAGATTTTCTAAATCCCATTTAAGGGCTCAGATTTTGTAGGACACCCAGAGCATGCCCACATGAACAGGTATTGATGGACCCGTCTGCCTTCTGCCTGCACATTATATTGGTGCAGTGCTGCACCTGAATTACTGGGGCTGCCTTCTAGCACTGCCCCAGCACAGCCTGATGGCTCTGAGCTGCAGATGATTCATGTCCTGTCATTTGGAGAGCGTGGGCAGTCTGGTTTGCCAACACTATCAAACTGTATTTTTCACTCTCTAGTTTCAAATCAACTACGTGATTGAAGAATTCAAACCTGAACAAGATCTGAAATAAATACTCCGCAGAGACTGGTCACTAGAGAGATGCTAAATTCTGTGATTCTATGATTCTAAATATATCTTTGAAGTTAAGATTTTCAGATCTCAGAACTTGAAGAACTAACGAAGGTGCACCAAGAGGCAAAGAAGAATCTTGTCACTTCTGTGTGACTTAAAAAGCTCTACTACTATGACACTGACAGGAAGAGGTGCTTAAAAATTCTGAGAGGATGGCGAAGCCAAAGTTAACCCTGGTAGAAACAGGACTATAGAAGAACTAAAGGGCAAGTTGTCTTACATTTGTTAGTAACACTTAGCTTAGTTTATTTTGCCAGCAAAGAGTGGGGTGGAAGCAGTGCCTCATAAAGGTGTTCTGTTTGGAGTAACCATTCAGGGGTGCAGCATGATCTCCCCAAAAGTTTACTTCTACCTCTTTCGCTTGCTAACAAAACTGAAAGCATGCTATTTCGTAAGAAACATAAGAAGAAAACTGAAGTTGTTTGGCAACTGGTGTGCTATCTGCGATGCCTGACACAACCCTACTATCTTAAAAAGGCAGCATGTCAGACAAAGCAGGGCATTCTCATAGTGAATATTTTCCAGCCTGCCTCAGGCAACAAAAACCTGAAGCTGGTTCTGCAGAGCAGTCCTAATACAGATGCTATGTGCTACTACTGGTCTGCAGAGTCAGCAAGAAGAAAAAGAACTCAGGGGAGATAAATCACCTGAGAAACAAATTGTTCAGAGAGCAGCTGATACTTTGCAGTGTCTGGGTCGCTCAGCTCCTCGCTGTACTTCTCTCCAAAAATCACAATGCTGAACTCAATCATCTGTTCAGTTACAGGTCTCACTGGAGTCTCATCCTCTTTATTTATCTCATTATTGATCTGGACAAAAAGGAGAGAAAGGAGAAAGCAAAAGGTGATTTAGTGCTTTTTATTTTCCCATTTGACCATGGCTTTTTTCCCAAGAAATAAATCCACCTTACCCACTGCAGAACAGATTTCTACTTATCTTGGATTCACTTCAGATGAAAAGCATCCCCAGATATGGCAGCATGTACACGTGGTCCTGCCAGCTGTCAGCACACTGCACCGCTCAGCCCGGGTCCAAACGACTTTTTTTTTTTTTTAATGTGAGTTAGAAAATTCTCCAGTTCTGAAGGGTTTTCTGACCCACAATACAGCAAAAAAACATAAGGACGGGAACATATCAGGGTGCTACTGGTGGGCCAAATAGATGGCATGATGAATTTACTTAATGATGCAGAAGCTGCAGTCCAAAGCACAGCATGCTTACTTGAGCCATCAGCGCATCTTTTTCCATGCACTACAAAGGAGTGCCAGAAAGTCTCAGGGACAGGTGAAAGGTAATAAGACAACCTAATGAGGCAGAACATTTTTTAGTATTTTGTATTGCCATTACTTCTATTTTCCATTTGCACATCTTTGCTCTAGTGCAAGGTCATCTCGTTGACCTGAGTTACAAAGAGAAACCCAGCAGAGCCAATCTGAAGTGCATCTGAGGATACACTAAGGGGTCACTTGAGCCTAATCAGGCTGATTTACCCATTTATCACAAGGCTCCTGTTTACTTTCTCACTTTGAAGACAATTTTCCTTTACCAAGTTCTACATTTTTCATGCACAGCCTGTACAGATACCCTGCGTTATTTGGCTTCAGGAACTAGCATGGCCGCTGAGAGCAACAGTGATTTCCAGTGAAATTTTCATCTAACTTGAATCAGTGAGCAACGCAGGAAGAGCCCTTTCTACTTCTTTCCCCAGTATTTACAACCAGTGTACTATTTCCTGCGGTATACTGAAAGACAAGGAAAACAGATCTTGCTTCATGGTTCTATTCTAGAACAAAAGTCTGGAATTCGGGGGAAGCTGGCTTAAGTTAACTAAAATGTATTTTGCTATTTACATGCAACTGTTGCCTTTTCTCTATTATAAAGTAAAAAATGAGCCAGCAAAACAGATGTTTTCAGCAAAACTGCAGCCTGTGCTATATATGGTGCAGGAAATGGAAAAGTTCCAGAAAGCTTGGCTGCCACCACTGAGCACTTGTATAATGTTTAGGGCCCTCTTACATTTTTACTTAAATTCTCTCCCCCTACTCATCTCTTTTTAACTAAAAAACATTGTTAAGAACCAGAATGATTGGTACACTGCTTAAAGCCAGCAATCATTTCATAAATATATACTTAGCTTGCATATGTTCTACTGCTACATGACTCTTTGCAAATCCTTGTAGTCTGAATCATTTATCAGTCCCCCAAAAACAAAAGCACACTCATGAATGTGGAAGATGAGTTTTGCTCACTCTTGGTCATGTCATCTGCAATGCGTTTTGGCTGCTCAGAGCAATGATGAAGTGAGAGGTAACTGTAGAGAGTGAAAACACTGTAGCAGCAGCACTCTAATTCTGGTTTCTTTCTGATTTACTGAGTGTTCCTACTCTCCACTCAGGTAGTTCTGTTTCAGAAAAAAATAACGGTCTACATGGGACCAAATCACACGTGTTTGTGGTACATAAATATAAAATCAGCCTCTGGACCTGAGTCAGAAGCTGTCTATTTCATACTCAGTGTTTATTCCTAAAATCACAGTATCAAGCTCAGCAGACACCCGTGAAAGCTCTAGAAAAAAGTCTGGAGTTTGGCCCGGCATTGTTTCTCAGCCATACTAGGTTACTGAACAGCGCACAGTTAAAGCCCAGTACTATAAATCACCTTCCAATTATATGCAGCATATGTAACTTGGTATGCTTCTCAGTAAATCCAGTGAGAGTTTCGCATTTATATGAAAACAAGTGCCAGCTGAGTCATACCACTGGTTTGCAAAATTTTCTTTGGTGGTCAGGTAGGCTCAAGCACGCTGCAATTGGAATCTAGAGTTTGGGCTTAAATTTTAATCTAGAGGAATTGTTTCCTCGAAGCAAATACTTCCCCAGGACCTGTCTGGTGATCAGCACTTGTGAAAGCCAGCTTGCTTTTACAGAGACATTTCAAGTACTTGCTGTAGGCTTGCCTGTGTCAGAGTTGTGTTTTAGATATCAAGGTGAGAATTACTCTAAAATATTAAATAAAAATTCCCTTATGGCAGTAGAGGAAAAGGAACAGAGAATTAGCCTGGGTAGCCTTGAAGATTCCTTCTATCTCTGCTGTCCTAAGTAATTGTAGCACTTGGACACTTCAAACACTAGGACAGCAATTTAAGGAGCATCGTGTTTCCATGGGAGTAACACATTCTTCCTGGAGCTTTCAAAGTCTCTGGCATTCACTGTCTAGTCCTACACCACCAACAAAATCTTCACTTGATAACTCATCTGTTCTCTCACACGGACGGGGAAAAGTATGCTGCAAAACTACTGCAAATGAAATAATACCTTCCTAGGAAGTTATATAAAAGTTTCCAAGGTTCATGCCCTGCTTTTATGAATTCTTTGTGTTAACACATAATGCTTAAAACATCTTCGAGTACTAGAAAATGCAAATGATCAGAATGTTATTTAGCAAAGGCAAGAGAATGCTAAACCAAACAAAAAAAAAAAGAAAAATACTCACAGTAGTGTCTGCATCTTCGAACTCATGGCTGGTGTCACCTGGAGGACTCTCAATTGAGACCTCATGAGGAGGAGGAACATTGGCAGCTGCATCTGAATTTGAAAGCGAGCAGCATAGTTATTTTTTCTCATGTACATGGAGATACACATGAGCTCAGCAAGCATAAGTAGTAACACTTGATTCCTATACCCATCATTATGAGAGAAACAGCACAGGAAACACCTGAAGAGCCTCAGGAAAAGTATCAAATATGCTAATCAGAATTAAATGCTAATGTGCTGTCGAAGCAGCACAGTATTTTTAGGAGCACGAGGTAAGTGCAGGAAAAACTCCCCAGGACTGATTTCTCAGGTAGTATTTTTCACAATTCATTTAGTAACAAAATAATGTCAGTACGTAACCTGAACACCAGATCAGAACAAGCATGATTTGGAGATGGAAAAATTCCCAGCTTTTTCACAAATCCACAAGACATTGCTCCATTTTCAAGTAATTCAGAAACAACCTTGACAGGACTTAGGTGAAAACTGACCTCTCAGTGTGGTAACATCAGCATCTGAAGCTGGAGTTGGAGTCCCACCACTGTTAAAAACAAAACCAGAAGTTGAAGTTGGGCATGGTAAGACAGATTGACCAGTTTTTGTTTCCTCTGTAATTCTGCTTCAGCACCAAAAAGCATGTTTGCAGAATAAACTTCCCATGGTGCTGTTTTGCTGATAACTTCATAAAAATTAAGCTGAAATATTGCAAAGCTATCTTTTGCAGCTTAGGTATCAGGTCACTTGCAACACACAATACATCATTTGCATCTCTGGGGTTGCAAAACCTCTTTCATTCCAACTGAACGAAGTCCACCACAAAAAATACCCACCAACTCCCAACTCCAGGCCAAAATATGAAAAAGTATTTCGAATGAAAATCAGATGAAAACTGTGAAGATTGTCTGTCTGAAGAAAAAACAACAGCTTTGACGCTGCTCTAAGAGTAAATCCAAATTCCTTGGAGCCAAGTCTGTGAGCCCTGAGCAACTGTCAGTTTACCAGAAGTGAGAGAGACACTGCCAGAAACAAGTATTTCCTGAATGAAGAAAAACTGATTTCTTAGGTTTGTCATATATTTTAATATAGACAGTCCAATTTGTAAGATTGGAAACTTAAGTGCTGCAGAAAAAAATTGAACATTGAAATTTAGAGCTCTTAATTTAGTGAAGTTTATTGTATTAAGATATTTCTCCCATTTCCAAAGGAACTCATTTTTATTGGTGGACATATTTGTACCATAAAGTAAACACAGCAGAAATGAGTCTTCACATTAATATATGCAGGTTCTTATTTTACTACCGGAACCATACTTTCCTAGCCTTGCTAGGTCTGATTTTTGATTCATGTACTAGATTATTGATCCTGCAGGCTGTACTCAAACAAAACTCAAACCACAGTTGATAGATATCTTGCCTCCTTCAGGATTTATAACCAGTCTCTATCCCTCCAAAAAAAACCCAAAGGGTTCCAGTACCAGCCAAGCATATCCAAAGCTGGATACTGAGATGCCTGGGCACAGGCATATGACAAAACATGATGGTTTCCATTAATTCAAATCTCAAACATTGAGAGAAGCAGGGGAAGAAACAAACATTTAACACTTACCAATAAAGAGACTGTACAATTAATCTGGTGAATTTTCCATTTAAACCAATAACATTTTCACCCATCCGCTCCTGGGAGGCATAGGCTTAATCTTGTGCATAATGACTAAATGCCACACTACAGTAAGCTCAGGAAATATTAAGCTGCCAGAATGAAATCTATGTAACCATCAGAAAATATGAACAAAAAATAAAATAACCTCCAGATGAACAAAGCATAAAATACAGATTTGAGAATTTAAACAGTACCTTCATTTTCTTATACAACTAAAGCCTATAAGCTCTATGCAAGCTTTGAAATGTACACAAGAATTTATGTCTGCTTCCATCTCGTGGACACTGCTACCTGCTTTCAGCCAGCACAGTACAAGGTAACACTCTTCCTACTCTTCGGCAACCTCAGTAAATCTTGGAATGGTTCCCAAGAGCGGAAAGACAAATCTTACTAGTGAAAGATGCCTCCATCCCTTCCCAGGCCCAATTTGACTCCTCCTTTCCTGGCTCCTCTACTCGGTGTTGGCTCTCCAGGGGGTGCAGCTCCTGAGGAGACATTTACCTCCTCCCATTTGAGCCCTCCACGAGCTGCAGGGAATCCCTGCTCCACCATGAAGCATCAGTCCTCCTCCTTCAACCTTTTAAATACAGGTTTCCAAAGCCTAGCTGGTTTTCTGACAAAATTGTGCCTCACAGCAGTCTGAAAATTAAAAGCCAAGGGCTTAAATAAAGCCCTGTGTAACCCTAATCAATCTAATCAAGAAAGACCAGTCAAGGACTGAATTTGGTCACATTAACAGCTATAACTTTCTTCTCAGGAGGATAAAAATGCTGTTTTAAGAAACTGTGGTATGATCAATCTCACTTTCTGCACAAATTTCTTTCCAGATCTATACTGTAAGTTCTCAATATTCAACAGCTCATGTACCAATTTGAATGTCCCAAAGTCTAAATTGCTATGCCAAGCATTTCTTAAACATTATTATGTCAATGTTCATATTAAAAAGCCTTGCATAAAGGGGAAAAAATGTTTGTGGTATAATTTTCGTCTTTTAAAACCTTTTAAACAGAGGGTTAAATAAGTTAAATAAGCATGCAATTTCTGAAGTGTTTTTATCCAAGTATAGAATGCAAGACTGAGCACTTTTTTTTAATTCTACTTGCATTTATCTTAATTTTTTACATAGGCAGATCTTGAATTCTGAACTCTTTTGTTTTTAATTAAAGCAGGACAAATCTTTCATATTTGTTATCTGACAGTAGAGAGCACAAAAGATAATGCGCAACTAACAAAGAACAGCCTGGATCTCTTCACATGGAGTAAAGCTGTGCAGATGCTCAATAATTTCTGAAACGAGCAATACTGTTGCCAGGTTCAAATGGAGGCAGAAAAGGAGTTCAGGAATGTTTCCACTCCACTGCAGGCAGACTTTACATGCTGTTGAAATGATCCCAGAATAGAATTCAAACTCTTTTCTTTCATAAGGCATGTTTAGAGAGAAGGTACAAAATTTGAGTTGATACGTCATCAACCACTGCTGCTACCACCAATGAAATATGGATCCTAAATTTGCCAGTGTATTTTACATCAGAGTACATACACAGAACAAAAGAGGTCATAATTCATTATGCCTAATTTCAGTGAGTCCACAATCAGAAAGTAGAAACAAATGTTTTTACTTATTTCATTATATTTGACATTAATAGGCAGGTCAGAAGAAGTGAAAAATAGCACATTTTTATGGTCATCCCTCCCAACTATCCCATACTCTTTATGTTTTCTTCAGGATGCTGTTATGCATACAGCATTTGAGAAAGGTATGACATACAAGCAATGGCTTCCTACTGCAGAATTTTTGTGCCACTTCTTTGCTTTCAGTTGATTCTCAAAATCTGGTTTTTGGCCCACAAGGAACTAGATAGGACAACTGTCCTATTTTCACGTGGCATCCTCCAATATTAAAAGAGCAAAATATTAAAAGAGCAAAATTCATTATGCAAAGTCACAACGGCCTAATGAATAAAGAAATCATTAAAAGCCTGTAGCTGATGTGGTGTTCTCACACTTCCAGCCTAAACAAAACTCCAATTTTCATTGGGATGCTCTATACAAATCTAGACTGTTTCCCATACATTACTTTTCCTTTGAGGTTTTTCTCTTCCGTGGTGCTTAGTTTAATCCCTCAATTCCTTACAAAGCCAGGCTAGCTGGGTGTTTAACCTACGTGCATGAGTTAGTCTTACTGGAACAACTTTCATCCTGCTGTTACGTAATTGCCAGTAATGCTGGATTGTGAGCTATTCCGGGAAATAAATCACAAGTGCAAGCCATCTTTCTATAGGCTACATCAAAACTATTTTAGCATTTAACCAGATGAAACCAGCTTTTTCCAACTAGATAAATATTGTATTTATATATAAGTATTGATAAATAGGTAGGATTGTATTAGGCATATTAAATGATTTAAATTGCAGTTTCAATTCTACAGCTGCCTTTAGATTTCATCATAGTCATACTTTAATCTAGAAAGGTAGTTCAGTTAAAATGTCAGATATCAAGGCTCTGTCTTCAGCTCCAGATCAGCTCTGAATTAAGGAAATGAACCTGCGGTTGTTTCACTGGAAAAAAAAAGCTCAAAGCTTATTAAAAAAAAATAAAAAGCCCAGCTCTTTTTAGTTTCTTGTGCCTGGCCTATGCTCTAGAAAATATGACAAACCTACTGAAAATTCCTTTGTTCTTATTGAGGGGAAAAACAGATTGAGAAATATACCTAATGCTAGGCCTCCAAATGGAAATAACTGCTTCTGTGCAGTAATCAAAGAAAATGAAGTTCACCAGAGGATAGATGAGACCACACTCCCACTTCAAGGCATCTTTGGGAGAAGCTTGCCTTCCCCTGACAATAGGGGATCCTCATTCGAGCATCTCCTTTAGACAGCAACACAGCTGGTGCTTTAGGACAGTCCCTCCATCCCTTGGGACATGAGACCAGGTCAATTCCCCGTTCCTACAGAGATGTCACAGCCAGCTGGTGAGACAGCTACACTCAATTCACTACATTGCCCTGCACTAGACACACATCTACAGGACCACTAGGTCCTGTACATGTAAGGTCAGCCCCAGCAAGACCTGCTGCAGAAAAGCCCATGGGTGATTACAGCGCTGCCCAGGAAATGGCAGAACTGCACTCACATTTCTTCCCACGCAGGAGGGTTTTGATGCTGGATTTCCCATACCATCCCCCAAGGACTGGGCAATCCTGGATTGTGTATTTTGACTTCTTCTGTAGAAAATTTTAAAAAGGTCATCCATTTATTCTGATGTCTACTGGGAAGTCTAGCATATTCTTGCAGGAAATAATGTTGTCTGATGGCAATATTTGAGGTAGCTCCTTCATTCCTCTTCACGGAGGATGTCTGAAGTTAAATGAGATATCATCTAGCTATGGCATGCCAATCATGGCTTTGTTTTCCCATGATCTCGGCTTGCAAACTTCTCATCTTAAACCATCTGGTGTAAAGGCATCCAAAATGCTCCTAGATTTAGATATTTTTTTATTTTATCAAACTAAATTATTTCTTTCTGATGGTCCATTATCCAGAGCAAATCCATCTTGATTTTGATTTTCTCTTTGAAGAGGAAAGCACAAAAAAAGTTTGGTCAGTGCTATATTCTGTACAGACTTTCACTACTCAGTTGACCTGGGAGCTAACTGGAGTGCTCATGTCAGAGGAAAGTTCAGCTCAAAAGGAGAGAAAAAAAAAAATGATCTCTTAGGCATCACCTTTGCCCTTAGCATCTCACATTATTAACTTTAATATGTAATACTGTGGTTATGAGATATAAGAGTAATTCACTTCAGAGTTGGGTGGGGTTTTTGGTGTGGTTTTTGTTTGTTCATTTTAATATTTTAAGTGAACACTCTCCTGTAAAATGAATTACTCATTTATCATAGCTTTAACATGGCCAGTAAAGCAGAGGATTGAATCTGAAGAGTTTCCAGGGGAGTTCAGCACAAGGTTGTTTGGGTTTGAATTGTTATAAAAATAGCAGTTTAGATTACATTCTGAGTGAGAATGGGGTACTAATAATTTGAATTGCTTATCCTTCCATTACAAAAAAAGATATGAAAATAATAGCTCAAGTTCAAGTTTGTTTTGGTAAAAAGAAGTCAGAATTCAGACAAGTTTTCATTTTGATTTCCTTTTTTGAAGTGTGAGGAGCCCACACAGCCAATTCCTCTGTAATGCTTCTCTCAAATATTTTTTGAAAAAGCATTTCAGAAGCATACCTTTTTTTTTTGTACTGATGACCAGGTCTAGCTTCAAAAAAGTTCACAAGATTGCCAGAACACTGACACAAGCAACTGGGGATACATCTCTCCCAAAATAGATTTCCCCCACTAAACCTCTCCAGGTCAACAGCCTGCCTGCGTGTCTGACTGGCAATGAGGTGATGACATACTTAAGCAAAAGTGCAAACCCCAGATTGGCTGAGATATTTTCAGCACACCAAGCACACTAGGACAGCCTGTGAGAGGCTCACATGCAAGAAGCATGGGATTTCTCTACCACACAGCACACTTTTCTGTAAGCCTTTTTGCACAGAGGTGAACTCTGTCTTCCACTCAGCAACTCCAGCAGCAACAAGAACTGGAGAAAGGACTAAGCAAGAAGCTATTTAAAAATGGGAAATGACTTACCCACATGACCAGTCAGTGCAAGAGCTGACAAGAAAAGATAAAAGAAAAAAGAGAAAACATCACAAAGTGTCACAACTCAACCCTGCTGTTACCTCTGGACAGATTAAAATGCAAAGCGAACATACTCACCCAGCCATTGCTTCCTTTGTATAGGACAGTTTCTGGAAAACAAACAAACAAACCCTAAATATATTTGAATCATAAGAAGCTCAAATGCACTTTTTGTTGGTTTCTTTCCTATGCCAAAACAATTATCTTTCATCTGTTCTGTGTTCATTTGTTAAGTTCAGAATTTATTAATGAAGCCTTTGATGAAAATAAAATGCGTATTACATTTCCAAAATACAACTGAAACTCAGCAATAGGGACCGTGAGAGCACTAGGTGCATCAGAAGAGGCACTGCTTTTCTACCTTTTCCTGCAGGAGCAATGATCTCTTGCTGCAGTGGAAGCTAGAAATTAGATCTTTTCCAGTAAGAGGTCTTCAGAAATGCATTACTTTTGCTACTTGACTACTGTTTTAAAACTATATTCTTTTAAGTACAGTGACAGTGCTCTGCATCTGGATAGTACGTGCCCAGCGGCTTTGCTCGCAGAGCCTCAAAGGCTTTTGGCAGCAGAGGTCAGTATAACCCTGATATGTTGTTGAGCCGGAAGGGCCCTCCTCACAAGAGGTGCTTGGTGCCCACTCTGTGGTGAGGTGCTCCAAGGAACTGGTGGCACCACACTTTCCTACACCCAGGTCACAAGTCCTACCCAATATGCATTGCTATTTCAAAATCTTCTGTTTGATAAACCATAAGAAGGACTGACCAAGCATTAAATGCCTAATTATTATTCTGATGGCCAATGCCTAGAATGGGGCCAGGCTGTTTTCAGTGGTGCCCGGTGACAGGACAAGGGGCAATGGGTGCAACCGCAAACACAGGAAGTTCCATACAGACACCAGGAAGGACTTCTATACTGTGAGGATGGTAGAGCACTGGCACCGGCTGCCCAGAGAGGTGGTGGAGTCTCCTCTGGAGATATTCAGGACCTGTCTCAATGCCTGCCTGTGCAAACTGATGTAGGGAACCAACTTCAGCAGGGGCATTGGACTCGGTGATCTCTAGAGGACCTTCCAACCCCTGCAGTTCTGTGATTCTGTGAATAACAAACATGACACATCTTGTCTCCATATCTCCATTTAAAAAAGGAATCAAATACCTCAGTCTTCACCCAGTTTTGTAGTAAACTAGCAAAGCCTGATACTGCATGAATGAAATGACAGCCTCCTCATGGAGTGGCTGGATTATTCCTTAATTCACTCAGTTCAGGACAGAATATTCTCTCTTCGTGGTGTGCCACATCTTTTATGCAATGAAGTAAATTTGAAGAATTGCATACTTCAAATATCTGTTTAAATAATCTGACATTTCATCATTTTTTCTCAGACAAAATCTCCCATCGGATTTAACAGCAACTTTGTCTGAGAAATAATGGTAAAGATTTTCTCCCCCATTTCTTTCTACCTGTGCCGTGAAGTTTTGGGAAAACCACAAAGAAAATGCATAAACTGTAAATTACAGATGGGTTGGTCAATAAAATATCAGGCATCCCTCAAAACCCATATGCCAAAACAAAGTTTGCAGAGAGATCATCTTGCAGCTTTATGTCACACTTAAACTCTGATATTTTACACCAAATTCAAAGGGAAAGGATGATCTCAATACCCAGTCTGAAATACAAGACTTGCTTTTGTATAATGTTAAATATTTGGGTTGGGTTTTTGTGTTGTTTTTCTGTTTTTCCAACTGGGAATGTGGAAATGAAGCATCCCCCTATGGCAAAGCTGGCACAATCTGCAGTGTTTTACTTTCTGCTCTCTTATATGTGCAATTTACATTCCAGTCTGGGGTGAGGACATATACTTGAATTTCATGGCAAACGGGAACCTCTTCTCTCTGATTAGAAGTCTGGAGCTCTAAAGTTCTAGTTCTGGCTTGGTTTCTCACTTAGAACAGAATGGCCCAGGCCAAATCATCTCTCCTATCTGACTCAGTTCCATTATGTGCAAGATGGGAGTTATAAACACGTTCCTACCTACCGCAAAGGAACCTGCAGGGATTAATTAGTATCTTTACCCATTGAATACTTGAAGTTATCTATAAGTAGTTACACACAGCAGCAGTAGCCACGCCGTAACTCCAGGGGATGTCTTTAATCAGTGGAGTTGCCTCCGGCAGATCCTTTGTATAAAGTCAGTCTTGTACTTTCCTAACATTATCATATCAATTCTTCTAAAGCTAGGAAATGAATTGTGTCAGTTGCACTGGTGCTTACCCTTCTCGACAGCCAGTTAGTTTTATATAACAAAAAAACATCAAAAATTATTAAGAGTCCATAGCATTAAATACAGGCTACCACAAACTATAAATCACACATAGTGCTGACCAGATGGATGAGCTTCTCTCAACTCATGAACAGCTGAAAAGCAGTTATATGGGATACTCCTGCCTGATCCTAAGAGACAATCCTGATGCACATTAGACAAAATATCTTTCCTGGAGATAATTCCAGGCAGGAGAAAAAGGTGGAGGGAATGTCAAAGAGATGTTAAATCTCATATTAGTTTAATCCCATCTGTGTAGGATTGTACCAAGTGTGTTTGATCCAATTCACCTGTGCACATTACTTGCCACAGGGAAATCATGCCAAGAAACGATTCATTCTTTGCCTGTCCTGTTCACTCACCACAGCGTGCTACAGAACCATCCTCTTATAGAGGCAAGGCCGAGACACTCGGAGAATTCAAGGGAATGGATAACAAAATCCAGAATGGAAGCTGGTGGGAAAGCCAGGATGGTTAACAATGCTCTGACAGTTGACATGCAAAGATGGTCTACAATGAGCAAAAGGAGAGTTAGCAGAGAAGTATGGTGGTACGGAAATTGTTTTAGCCACGTCCAGCTTGAAGCGAAAGCTAGAGATCCATGGTGTAATATTAGAAATTAGCTGAAGGTCCAGTCTGTCCAAGACAAATCCACTCCTAAGCAGAGGTGAACACTCATGACAGAAATGATTCCTTGGTGTGTCTCAGGCAGTGCTATCTAGAAATGAGACGCAAAACAGAAAGCAAAAAACAACTGCAGATTTGCCAGGTAAAGGAGCTGATCAGACAAGGATGATGAGGATGAAGTATTGATTCTGTGCTCTGCCTGGAAGATGTAAGCACAGGTCTCATGGCTGACAGGTTCTGTGCTGTGTCTGCAGTCAAGGGAGGCTGAAAAGGAAGATTTAGGCAGGAACTGGAGGAGAATGACCAGAGAGAGAATCCACACAGAAGGAGCCGAAGACATGAAAGGGAGATGAGGCAAGACTTGCAGAAGCAACTGGAGTTTATTCGTTTGAATGTATGGTGGTGTTTTGTGAGTGTTTTGGTTCCTTTGTTTTGTTTTAAAATTAGAGAAGTGTAAGACTTGCAATGCAAAAAACAGCCAAAGTCAATGGGAGGTCAGGAGTAAGTGTGAAGATAAGACAGAGGATGAAGAAAATCTAAGAGAACAGCTCTAAAGAGGGCAATGGAAGAAAATTTTTTTTTATCCTTAAGCAGGCAGAGAGAGAGGAAGGGGAGGTGCTGAAAGTGCAGAAGAGATCTGCTTTTTTTCTGATTTAGAAGAACTTGGAGGTACTCCATACTAAGAAAAAAATATAAAGTTATCTTGGCTATCAAAATATACTGAAAACATGAATGAAGACATTGGATTAAACAGAGAAAGACATGTTAGCAAGGAAGAATGCAGGATAGACAGGACAGGAGAAGAGGCCTTTCTGCCTCACAGGAAGACAAAATCACCTTCTGCATGAGATGGTCAGAGGTTAAAAACTGGAGGTGGTGGTTAAAAATGACAACGGGGTGCTAACTCATTACTTTGAAAAAACTCAGAATTCAGGCAAGCTCAGGTATTGCTCAGTGCCCATTTCAGCATGCTAAGGAGTTATTTTGCTATGGCATCCAGAAGCATTTAGTCCATGCTCCAAACACGTCAGGACAAATAGAGCTGCTGACAGACTGAAAGGTCAATACTAAACAAATGTACTACTGAGTCAACATAGCTACAGCTTTTGTTTCTTGGCCCAGGAGCTTTTTGAACTGACTTTTGGTGAGTGTCTCCTGTCACTGTCTTGGGGATTCCCTGCTTTCCTGTCTGCCTGTTGCTTCTCAGACAAAGCTGTATTACAGTCTCCTTTCTATGGCTAACTCTTAGCTTAACTTTTTGTTCTCAGCCCTACCAAAGGGAGCACAGCCCAAATCCTTCTCTCATCAGCATCCAAACATCACATCCCTTCCTTTGGAAAAGATTTATGACCTAATCCATTTATAAAAATTAGTTGGTAAAGATTGGGTTTTTTTTGTTCCCCAGAATATATAGTTTTTCCTCCACTTGTAATCACAATACATTTATGGATTCGTGGATATTCATAACAAGACATGACATTGTTTCTTGCTGAATTACCTTATATACTGTTAGTCATGCATCAAGTTCCCAATGTGAAATCACTTGAGGCTCCATTAAAAATATAAGCAAAGTATTCGCAAGGTCGCGATAAGGAAAGAAGTACCCACCAGTATCTTTCAGCAGAAGCTGAATGCCTACAGTGTATTCTGCATACTGTGATTTTGTTCTTGCTTTAAAAAAGAAAAAAGAATGATATAGGGATGGGCTTGACTTCACCTCTACTTTAAAATCTTGAAAATATCTTTTTTCCTCCTCCTCCTCCTTCACACCTTCCGCTCCTTTAATTTTGTTGCTTCACACTTAAACATTCCATGCAGCACCCTGTGATATAATCTGTGCAAATTTCTTGTACAAATTTTTCTGTACATGCTAGAGATTGATGAAGGAAAAAGGAGAAAAAGGAAAGAAAAACTTGTCATATGAAGACTTTTGGTGCACCTAACTTCACTTTTTCTTTCTAATCACCGTCAGCAGCAGATGCCTCTATGGAAGATTTGTGAATCTCCAAAAACTGGACAGGAGCCCTAACAGATCCTCAGGTTAAGAAAGGACAGGAAAGAAGGTGTCAAAACACTTCCACTGGCCACACCAGCACTGTTGTATTCTTTCTGTAGTTTATAAAGTCAAAAAAATGTGCCCAGCAGCTATGTGGGTACCTCAAGAAGAGATATTGTATCCCTACTGTAGCTGTTGCTATGAATGGCATAAATCGTTGCTTTGGCTGTAGCGTGTCAATCACATAGCAAAAGCTACATTGCTCTCAGGGAATCTATAGTTACTTTTGTTGGCATTGCTCCCTTTCTAGATTTTTCAAAAAATATCTAGGCACAAGTGTGAACATGGCCACAGTCACAATGGCAGAGTAGGGGCAAATCTCACCAATATCAGATCTCTAGACACTTGCCCAAAAATGCAGAATTGCCCACATCAAAAGCTAGAGAAATAGAATTGTATTCAAATGAATTAACCCGCATTGGAGCAGACATTGCAAAATCTGCAGGTGTAAATATAACAGTTATTAGCAATGATAAAAGGGTAAGAAATAAAATCTGTAAGGGAGGCTGACAAAGTGTCATTTAATTGCACTGCTCAAAACAGAAACTCTACACCTCAACAAAATTACCATGAAATCATTCTTCTGAGTTGTTGCTTATTGAAAGTGAATTTCACAGTTTCATTTTGCCTAATTTTCAAACATGCCAGTCTCATTGTAAGAGGGAAAATTCATGGCACGCAATACTTCTGAAAATTGAACTTCTTGATGTCATCTACCAAAAAGTGATGCAGCAAGGCACCCTAGAATAAGACTGCCAGAAACTGTCAATATGCAGAATACAAAAGAGGTTTTAGATCAATGCTACAGCAGTAATACCCACAGTAACATAAAAAAAAAAGCAGTACTTTAGTCAGTTGCAGCATCTAGGCTAAACTGTTGATCACAGATGATTCACAGACAGAAGAGAGCAAAGGAAGATTAAAAGCCAGCATTATTTAATGAGGCATGTAATGGCCAAAGAATTTTCAGACTGAATTGACACTAACCATATACTTTGCTTTTCTGTGTCTCAATACATGAGTGACTCTTCCATTCAAGCAACTGAGAGTGTGGACTAATCACATGTTTCATGCTACAGGGTATTGTGCCTGCTGTGAAATGATGGCAATCCTAAGGTGAGAAGTGCTCAACATTTTATAGAATATAAGGAATAAATATAAATAAATGTGGTCACAACTGACTAAATAAATGAGTGAATATGCTGTAATGAGAGAAGCAAAATTCCCTGAGTAAGGGAAAGGCTTACCTATGCAATTTGGTCCACTTAGCTGGTGAATGTGGAAAAAAACACAGGACAGTCCTTTAAAACATGGACCTGATCTCACAGGCTGAGCTGGGCCCCAGCTCCTACCACCACATTAAACTGGAGCAGACAACTGGCAGGAGAAAGTATGTTCTTAAAAGCAGAGTGATAAGCGCTGCATTTGTTTGGACTTAATATTCTCAGAGCTGCTTTGAAGAGGTTTCACCCTCTGACAAGCAAGTTGTGCATAAGCACGTATGAGAAAGAGTGACTCAGTACTAGAAATAGCAATTAAATCCACACTGACTTATGTATTAAAAAAATACACCATGAGACTTTTTGAAGCTGGCTGGCCAGGGATGAGACTGAGTGCTCTCACCTTAAGTTTGACTGAAATATAAATTGAGGTGCTTATGGTTTTTTATTTCTTTGTATTGAAGTTATCTGATAGATTTGTGTCATGGTTTTGTGATATTCTGTATAAAACATATCGGTGACAGCATTAAGTCCTCCTTAGCACACATGGATGTTCCATCAGCCCAATCCATGCAACCTTTTACCCTCCAGACCCTTCCCCATCTTTGCAGCCCTCCTTTGGACACTCTCTAATAGATTTATGTCCTTACACTGTGGCACCCACAGCTGCACCCAGTGCTCCAGGTGAGGCCGCACAGGGTAGAGCAGAGCAGGACAAGCCCTCTCCAGCCTCTCACCCCTCAGTCTTTACATATATCCAGGGTTGCCCTTCCCAGATGCACAATTCATACAGCTGGTGATTGCCCAGCCCTCTAATTTGTCAAGATCTCTCTGCAAGGCCTCTCTACTCTTGAGACAGTGAACAGCTCCTTCTAATCCACAAATTTACTCAGTATACCTTCAATCCCTGTATCCAAGTCACTGAAAAAAACTTAGGGCCAGTTCTGTTAAAAACTGAGCCATGGGGAAGGCCACTTAGTAACTGGCCACCAGCTTGATGTAACCCCATTTAATTTGATCCTTTGAGCCCGACGCATTAACCAATTTTTCACCTACCATACTGTTCTGTTTAGCTGTATTTTATATGTCCACATCTTTTTGTAAAGTGTTCTAAGGACAACAGTACCACAAGACATCACAGAAGCAAATTTTGGCTAGCATCCACCTGTGAAGAGTAGCATGCAGGCTCAGAAAAATTCCCTCCCCATTAGCCGCAGTAATTTTCACACTTATCCTCAGTGCACATTCCTAGCACAAGAGTCCACAAAAAAAGCAGAAAGGAAAAGCATCAGCATGTCCATACTAGCATAATGTTACTGATTCTGATCAGATGCTTAAGATTTCTCTCACATTTCATCTAGCTTGCAAAAATAGGATAAATTGTAATTTTTTTAAAAAAAGATCTATAAACCAAACTTTAAGACAGGCTGATCTCTGAATGATGGATCCAAAAGCTGGGAATATTCATACTTGTAAATTTTAAGTGGCCCCACATATTACTACCTGCCATATGCTAAGCAGGTTTTTGTGGTGGAACATTATGCCCTTACTGAGGAGAAAACACCAACCTGGCGCTGCACTCACCTTCACAATCAGACTTCGGTGCTCCTCAGATTGACTGAAGTTCATGCCCATTTCAAAAATGCTCATCGTTCCTTCCTCACACAGGCTCATCCAGGTATGATACTCTTCACGCTCTGGCAGTCTATCCCAGAATGTCTTGAATACCTCCCAGACTGTTTCCTGACACACTGAAGGCACAAGAAAGGCCTGTTGTTAGTACAACAGAAGTGCTTCTGTGGCAAAGGTGGTCAGCACAATATTGCTCAAATGCTGTATGCTTTTCAAGTACATTAATATATTGATTATGGTGATTAGTGATAGGATGAGAGGGAACGGCCTCAAGTTCTGCTAGAGGGGTTCATGTTGGATATTAGGAAAAATTTCTTCTCAACAAGAATGGTGAGGCATTGCAAGAGGCTGCCCAGGGAGGTGGTGGAGTCACTGTCCCCAGAGGTAGTCGAGGAATGCATAGGTGTAGCACTGAGGGAATGGTTAGTGGGGATGGTGGTGATGGGCTGGTGGTTGGACTAGATGATCTTGTGGTCTTTTCCAACCCTAACAGTTCTACGATTCTATGACTACACACTATGTGTAAATGTGTAAGACATTAAATGTACCAACGATGAAGATCTGGTAGATCTTCCACACTTACACTACTTCCTGTCCTGAATTTTTACTGTAGTAATTATTTCATTAAAGAAAAAGTAGAGATCAAGAGAGATCACTTATCTTCTGACAACCATCAAGAACAGCCTCTGACCAATTGGTCAGCTTTTTTTTTCTTAGAAAATTCAGAAAGCCAAAATAGTAAAGTGAACATTATCATGGAAAGTAGAGATGGAACTTAATTTCTAAGAATGGTAGTTCCACTGAACAAAGCTTTAGAAGCTCAATCAGTAACAGGTCCTTTGGATACAACATTACAAAGAATTTAAAATAAATTTCAGAAATTATAATTGCATTAATCACTGAAAAATAAGGGAGGATGACTATGACATAACAATGTAACATGTTAAGCAATAAGTCAGTCTCTAACCCTACTGTATATATGCACTGAGAAAGATCTGTGACTGAATAGACAGCCTGCAAATTAAATGTTGAATTATCATGTGTGCCAGCTGCTTCAATCTCCCTCTCTTGAATGTGCTTTTTGCCAATCAGAGCAGTTGGTCATACTACTTGCTCAAGCAAGAATCTCTCTGTGACCCAGAATAAGTGGAGGAGATGAAGATATATAGGATTTTCTATGCGTCCTGGAAGAGAACAACATTAAAAGGAGAACTCTAAAAATCAGCTGCCGCAGATGCCAGCTTGGAGTAGCACCACACAAACAAACCTGCTCTTCAGCTTTAATCTGATTTCACTAGTTAAATATATACACACAGTTTGGCAAAGGAACACTTTGCATCCAGGGAAAGTCTTGACATCATAAGCAAGACCCTACAGGAGACTGACTGTGAATCTATCTTCGGAGACTCATTTTTGTCAATCAGCTTAAAAATACAATCTAGGCTGCCAAAAATGGTATCTTATTAATGCTGCTTCTTCTTATCAGTACCCTGTATTCTGAATTCCAAAATGGATTAAATGTGCGTGTGTAAAATTTAACACCTAAATCACACTGAAACATTGCTATCTCTGACCAAGGGGTGGGCATTTCTCTTAAATGCAACAGCTTTATAAACAATAACTTGAAGAAACTGTCCCCAGTCACACCTAAAATCTTAGCTGATTCTGGTGCTGGATGGCATCAGGCACAGAAAGTTCTTTTCTCCACTCCAAATTCCAGTTTACCAGAACATTTCTACAGAGAGAAATGGTCTCAGCTATCTACATATATACAGGTATTTCTTATTTCTGCACCACATTCCTGCCAGCCCTTTTTTTACATGGAGGCGGCCTTGCTCATTTGACACATATGAATGGAGAAGAATACGGTCTTTAGACTGTGGATAATTAACTTTCTGTAATACATTACTGCTCTAGCATCCCTCCAGCTTCCAGGTAGTTATCTTTATCTCTAAAGGACAGTAACTTGTCCTCTCACACCCCCCTTCAGTTTATACTAGCTGCCTCAGTGACTGAGGAAGCCAAGGCTACGTTTCCATATGAGTCTGCACAGACCTCAGGCAATGAACCCATAATCCTTCTCAAGGATTTCTGGATTCTGCTGGAGTACTGATAAGCTTCCTGAAGCAGAAGGACATCTGTAGTGTCCCCTCTACTATCCCACTCCTTAGAGCTGGGTGTTCAGGTAAAGACCTATGCCTAGTTTCAATCTCAGAAGCCCATACCAGGCAATACCACTTTCTGTAATTTCTTTGGGTGGAATTTGTGTCCTGCATTCTGACTAGTGGACTGAGAGCAACAGTATACAGCAACAACCCTGAAATGTGATTATTCCCTGTGGCTGGGATAAGCCTTCAGCATGCTCTCAGTGAGAGATGAAGCCACGGACAGAGCTTGCAAATACACTGCAGTGGCACTGTCTAATCCTAATTTTCAAATGGCAACAGGCAAAGGGCTGGCTTTCCAGCTGCAAGTAATAATTAGCAATAATAATTGTAGGCAGTTCTCCTTACTGGTCTTAAATAGATTAATCTCTCTCTCTTTTTTTTTAATGAATGTGATGAGAGAGTGTCTTGTCTAAGTACAAGCTACTGTCCTATGAACAGTTGCCCCAGCCAGCTCCCAACAGATTAAAGATTTATTGTGTGTCCTTTCATTTGGAATTAGATACTCCAGTGAATTCTAGTCCCAAAGGCTTTGTGCCATCTGTGGGTTTCAAGTCCATTAATCAGACCTAAGCTGTCAGAACAGGGTCGTATTTTCAAGGGAAGGATGAAAGGGGGATGCAGGTAAGTCCTCTCTAGCCTCTGTCCTGTGTTGCCATTTCCACTGTAGAAAGCAGTAACACATGAGACAGCATGGTGCAAACTGACACTAAGTCATGTTTCAGCCTGTCTGACATGCAGCTTATCTTGTCATTGTCCTGTTTATTCCACTGGTCAGTTTGTGAAGCGGGGGATTGCTTGGCAGGACAATGAATCCAGGCTGCATGGAGCTCAACCCAAGAACCGTCTCCAAGCGTGTTCACCTAAATGGTGCTCAAGAGAGAACCCATAGCCTGGCTATTAAAAGGTCCAATTTTGGTTTAGTCTTTCTTTCTCATGTACCTTTCCAACATTTAAGCAGTTAGGTGAGAGTTGCCATTCCAAGCACAGAAAAAGAATGGCACAGTTTCTTCAACGTGACTCAAATCAAGATCATATAAAGAAAAAAAACAAATGATTCTATCTCCCCTCTGTTCCTTCAAGTATATCAAAGAGTGAGTTCTTACCATGGCATAATTGATGTGGCCACCCAAGGAAGTGAAGAGACACCACCCTCATGTTGCATTCATTTCTATAGGTGTTTACATCCTTCTTTCAGCTTAAAGGTGGAGCCCATCACCATGGCAGGTGATCGACCACCTGCAGGCTAGGGACACTGTTCGAAGTTCTTATCAACAAATTTTTGAGAACTCCCACAAAAGAAAAAACTTGTTTTTCTTAGGTAGATTATAAGCACGCTGAAACTATGCAGACAAAACCTGAAGTCATAAATCATAAGTAAACAAAGTTTAACAGGACTTGAGTGGAAGCTTCAGCAAATATTTTACTGTATAGAAATAATTCACCACCTTTCCTTTCTGACCTTCCAGCAACTTGCCGTTACCTGCGCCGTGTGTACTATCTACATATTCTGACCATAAATTAAGCAACGTTTAACTATTATTTAAAATCTCATAAGCCTACTGCAACCAACTATAGGGAATGAGCTAAAGCAGGGGGTTAGACTCTGTGTTCTCCAGAGGCGCCTTCTAACCTCTGCAGTTCTGTGATTCTGTGAAATAGCAACTTCTTTGAGCCAAAACAGAAAATAAAGTAAGCATCTAGTCAAAACACAGATTTACCTGTGCTTTCTGACTTGCCAACTGCTAAGTAAAAGACCTCTTGTGTTTAGGCCTTATGTTACGATCTTTCCAGAGCTGGGTTTTGAAGACTATCTGCAGAACCCTACAAAAAAAGCAGCCAACCAGGGAACCCTGCCAGGACTATGAAGGAACTGCTGAGCAGACCCAGCAGTGTTGTCACTTCAGGGCAGCCCTCGAGGCATAGGAGAGCCCATCCTTACAGCTAGATCTCGCTCAGAACTTTCACTGGCCTGCTGCAGGCATAGCCACAGTCACAGAGTATGTGGGACAGCATTAGCAGCATCAGGCCCTGGACAAGACAGGATTTGTGATCCACCTCTAATCCCTAGTAAACAATGCTGATTAAAAGCATCATAAAATCGAGATCAATCTTTTAAGGCAGTGAGCTAAGAGCCTTGAAGTTACACGTGGGTGGGAAGGTAAGGTAAGCTCCTCTAGAAAATAACTTCCCTCATCCCGTGGCCTTGGTAATAAATAACTTGTATTTCAGTGTTAAGTGCTCAGCTGCTTCGCAGTTTTCATCTGAAGAATTCATCTGCTAAAAAAAAAGTACGTTTGTGAGATAAAGGCTCCCTGCTATAGAGATGTGATCATTCCAGCTGTCCACAGAAAAGTAAGCAAGTACACAGATGATGTGTGACTGACATGATGAATCAGAATTCAAACCAAGAATGAAAACCAGATGGCTTGATCTTCATTTTTTTTTCCCCAGTGTACATTTTGCATGTGCATAACACAAGTCCTCAGAAATTCAGTGACTTAACTCACCCCCAAAATATAGTCATCTTCAAGGTGAAAGATTTTCCTGCCAAAGCAGGAAAAATGGAGCAACAGCACGTTTGGCCCATGCACTTGTGCAAACTTCTACTTGAGCAATGTGTCATAGGCACAGTCTTGATTTTTAAGGGCCACGATAAGTTCCAAAGGCCCCCTCAGAAAGCTGGACATGTACCAAGGTCATTTGAATCTCAGCATCTCTCCTCTGGAAGCCAAAAAGCCCAGCCCTTGGAGCTTACATGCTTCAAATATAGTGTTTACACTCGATATGTACAAATAATATATTGAAAAACAAAACAAACAGTGTTTCAGCAGGAAAAAAAATCAAATAGGTAGGCATAAGCTTTTTTCAGTCCTTTAAGCACGTGCAAAGGGGCGAAAAAAAAGTGTAATCAAAGTTGCCTTTCTTATATCGTTCTTCTCCAAATCTCCAGCTAAGATCTGCAATGTGATGACCTCTCTGTCTGACACTCTCCCATATGGCAACCTTGCGTGCACCTGGGCAGGATACAGCACCTCTCTGGCTCTAGCTTTACAATTCAGGATGCATTTATCTCTCAAATGAGAAACAATTAGCCTATTACATCTCAGTCTGTGTGCAGGGATTTCTGAGGTTAACAGGAGAGGCAGCACATGACAGCACCCAGTGGGGGCAGGGTGGCTTTCTGGCCATTTGTGTAAGTGGGGAGCGCTGGAGTTTAATCCCAGTTAAATCCCATTAGTGCTTCTTAAGTGTTGAATCATGTACAGTGGCTAGGAGCACCGAGTCAGGCAGAATATTCTATTTTGAGGCAACCTGAGGCCAATTCCTTCTTTTCTCTTGCAATTTCTCCACAACTGGGAGATTTAATGGCAGTGGGTTTTTATAAGAACTGCAGCAAGAGGGAGACTGACAGACACTTCTTAAGAGATCTTTCCTGCAAAGATTTCATTATTAGCTTGTTTAGCAGGTTCTAAAGTCATGTGCAGAGCAATCACTTCAGCTGTTGCAGAAATGCCATTGTTTATGGGCTATAACACAACAACCTTTAAATAACACATGTAGCAGTCCAGGATTTTTAATTAAAATAGGTGAGCGCTGGTTAACTAGTTCACACAAAGGATGTTTGCCATGAATGCTGACATACTGAACTCTAGCATGAACTATTCTCTCTGGTAATATTTCAGTCTCTTTCAAGACAACACTTGAGCTTTTGAGAAGCGTACACTGACATCTAATAATTCAAATGTGGAGGGAAACAGAACTAGAGTTTTTACAAATAAATTTCAGAACGGTATTGGCTGAGTATGAGCTATGTATAATAAGAGCCAAGCAAAAGGGGGAAACAAGGAGAAAAGGCCCACTTGGACAGGCACACTGATTTAATGCATGCTGCTTCAGCCAGTAGTTTTTATGAATCATTATTCAAAAATTTATCTATACTCAGCATACTTATTATCTGAAATCCACACTGTAAGATTCCTACTGAATCTCCTTTGGGAATCTTCTAGCCCATCACCCTCATCACAGCAGTCCAGCTATGAACCACCATCAGATTTATATGGACCTTCCAGAAGCATCGTTGCTACTACTTAAAAGGACATGTATTAAAGACAGGCCATAAGACCCAAGACACAGGCCTGCAGTACCCAAACTGTAAGCATCTCTGACTGATTTCCATCTCTATATTCTCTAAAAGTGAATACAAAGCCAGCCAACAGCAGTGACTTCCAAGCACAGCTGCAGGAGATGGAATTTTTATCGTACCAGAGACTACAGAGGCAACCGTAACCTTGGGCTCAGCTCAGAAGTGATCAAAAATAGTGTCTACCACTAGTGTAAATGTTGGTTTGTTCTGCAGTGCAAATGACTAGGAGTAAATCACCTCATGAGAAAACTGTCCTCTAGACTGCAGGTGTAGAGAAACAAGTGCAAAAACATCCCTGTTCTTGGCTGGTGTTTCTAACCACTGGTAACAATCACCAGTGAATAATCATATCATTACTTAGATCATCAGTCTCTAACACTAGTAAAGGTTTTAGCAAGCTAGCAAAAGTAAATCAAGCTAGAGGACCTACAGCTAGGTAATTAAATTCCCACATGTTTCCTTCTGAGGTAGATACAGATAGAACAAATATACCCAGATAACCATCAAATGCAAGCATCTTCTTTTTTTCCTAACAAACTCTTATGTCAAAACAGATATTAACTGTGTCCCTCAGTGCCACAACTACACAACTCCTGAACACCTCCAGGGACAGTGATTTCACCACCTCCCTGGGCAGCCTGTGCTAATTCCTCACCACTCTTTCTGAGAAGACATTTTTCCTCATCCAACTTGAACCTCCCCTGGTGCAACTTGAGGCTGTTTCCTCTCATTCTGTCTCTGTTACCTAGGAGAAGAGGCCGACACCCCTCTCGCCACAACCTCCTTTCAGGGAATTGTAGAGGGCAATCAGGTCTCCTTTGAGCCTCCTCCTCTCCAGACTAAACAATCCCAGCTCCCTCAGCCACTCCTCATAAGACCTGTGCTCCAGACCTTCACCAGCATTACTGCCCTTTTGTGAACGCGTTCCAGGGGCTCAGTGTCTTTCTTGTAGCAAGACGCCCAAAACTGAACACAGCACTCAAGGTGCAGCCTCAGGTGCATTTACTCAGGTGATTAACCAGATCTCACCAAATAGTTCTGATGCAGCACATTGCTGCTAACAGAATGAAGACAAGCTGCCCAGACCAGACCTTGCTCAACTTGCCGGTAATTAAATTCATCCCTATTTCTCGCAGAGAACTTTTGAAAAAGTTTAAGATGCTAAGGAAGTCCACAGCACCTCTGCTCAAGAAGTCATAGGGGACTGTGGAAGCCAGGAGTCCAACAGGAAAGCAGAGGGTCTCAGTGGGCCTTCGGTTCAGCCTAAGATGATCAAGTTCTAAATAAGCTTTTACAGAACTTACAGATTTCTCTTATTTACTCTCACTCAGACTTTCGCTTACTTGGTGTTTGCCTGTGTTCCTGTATCATATGTAATTGAGCCGTGGCTGCACATAGTTAAAGCACATAATGTGGATTAATTTGGAGCAAAACAAATACCGAGTGCTACTGGGCAGACATAAACAAGAAGCTCACAAAGGCTGTCAGACTGCGTGACCAATGTCAATATCTCTCTCAAGCTGGGCACAAGTCAACATTTGGATGAGGCTCTGATCCCACATAATTCTATTTTGTTCTCCAAATACATTCTTTGTGTTTCCTTTTACGCAGACACTCTGCTACTCCTGACTGTGTTTCACTGCTCTGAAGCAAGAAGGAATACAAAATGCATGATTCAAAATAGGCGAAGCCAAACCTCTCATTCTTCAACAGCCCTCAGAAAAAGGCTTCTCAAAAAAAAAAAAACAAAACCACACAACCACCATGACTCAAATAACTCCAGATCCACTTGCTAGGCCAAGATCCACATGTTTTGGCTAGAAGGAAAGTTCAGCAGACCAAAGTAAAATTAACTCCTAGATGGTGCCAATAAAAGAAGGAAGTTGGGAATCTGTTTATTTTTGCACCAGGCAACAGATCTCTGTACAGACACCTGATTCTGTCACATTAGCCCAGCTGTAGTTTTACATGCTGAATTACCAAATGGGCCCTGCGTGATCAAAGCAAGGCTGTATCATTATTCGGAACAGACAGCAGATGTCCTTGAGCTGTGAAAATCAGCCCCTTTGCTCGAAACCATTCATTTAAATCCTTGGTAGCACAAGCACAAGTCTGCAAGTGGGGCTCTCACAACTCCAGAAGGGATAGAGCAGCCTTCATCATTTGGCTGTTGAGAGGGAGATGTTAACCCCATGAGCAGAAAAGCTGATCCAGCACCCATGGTAGAAGTATGGAACACAGAGATTACAAGCTCAACACCTCACCTTGTCTCAAGCTTTGCTGGACCTCAGGCAAGTTGTTTAGGGTAGAATTACCAACCAAGGTGATTTTGTTTACAACCATTTCACCAATTATATTAGTATAATCATACAAGTGTAACAGCAGTGTAGACACAAGCCATTAAAGCCTTTCTCTTTGTTTTTTTTTTTCGTAGCTATGCTACATCTATTACTTCTTAATAAATGTTAGTCAGAAGTGCAAAAGCACACGTCTCTGAAGACATTTCCTTCATCCTTAAGTGAAAGAAGCTCTTCCCTGTTTCACTGATGGATTCTGGGTGAACATGTTAGCACACAATAAAGTGTTTGATTGCAGCTCTACAGAAATACAGGTTGGCCATTAGGAAACATGCCTCCTCAGAAAGAGTGGTGAGGCATTGGCAGAGGCTGTGCAGGGAGGTGCTGGAGTCACTGTCACTGGTGGCGCTAAGAATCGTGTAGATGGGGCACTGAGGGACATGGTTAGTGGGTGTGGTGGTAACAGGCTAATGGTTAGACTAAATGATCTTGGTGGTTGTAGTCATCGGAAAGATCAACATAATGGAAAAGGTGTTACAAAAGAGGTAGAATGACCGGCATGGTAGAAAGGTGCTACAAAGGAAGGGAAGTAGATCGCTCACCTGTATAAAAGATTCTGGGTTAGCAGGGAAAAGCTCCACCAAGGAGAGATCTCCAGAAAGAAAACCTTCCTCTGTGGCAGTCAGCCCTTAAATGAGGCCTAAGAGAAGTGGAGCCTGGCTCCAGCCTTTCTGGTCACACAGGTGAATTGCCCTCACCTGTGCTCCCAGGACTGACTGGGTCTTTCCTCCAGGTGCTCAATCAGTGGTTCAGACTGTGATTCAACAGTTCCCACACAGTGGTCTTTTCCAACCTTAATGATTCTATGATAATTGCCAGAAAGCCATGCATTCCAAAGGTGTCAGATACAAGTGTTAAAATACATCATACTGCTGCAATATTTCAAGTCATGTATGAAGATTTCAGAGCAAGCTTATTTACACCAAATTCTTCATCTTCATACGAAGGCCTCATTACTGTTATACCACAGCCTAATACGCAAGATATTGGCTTTTAGGTGAGAGAAAAACCAACCACAGCCAAAAGCCATGTGGCCGACCAACATCTCTGATATAACTCTTCCAAAAGGTCCCTCTTTGCATTCTACCAGCACTTCAAGAGCACTAAACAAAAGCAGAATCTCAGAACAGATCTCATAAGTAAGATTATTGCTAAGAAACTAAGTTTCTTGTGAAACAGCGCATTTCTAATTGCATGGTACTATTATGTTTAAAAGCTCCATCTATTATTTTTTATTTATAAATAAATGCTATCAGTTACTCATGAGATTATAATCTCGGTGCTCACTTACCTCTGAGCCGGAAGTATTTCAGATGGTTGGCAATAGCCTGTTCAACAGATTCATCAGGGCAGATCTTAACTCCACTGGGAAACAGAATGGAGCGCTTCCTTCGGCGCAGCAAATGCCTGTTGACCTGCTCAGCCTCCACAATGCCATGAAGCCTTTTCAGTTCAGGAGGCAGAGAGGGGCTTGCAAACTGCCAGGCACTGAGCTGAGGGGTTGGTGAAGCATCTTTAGCCTGTTTTTCTTCTGCTGTAAAATTGAAACCACATATAAATTTCTCAGATGAAGTAGCAATGCAATCATGTGTATCTTAATGCCATTGCTCTGGTCTGTGAAGGACCTAACTGTTCTTTTTTTCTGTTAACAAGCTTAAACCTGTCTGTGTGACTGTCCTATTACAAACAAACTCAACAGAGGTGAGTTTACAGTGTGTTATCAAATGAAACCTCTGACCCAGTGAATGCTAATGTTTTGTATTTAACTTCTCTTCTTGAATCTGGCTTAAGTCAGTGGGACTATACTTGTCAATAATCATGTGCTTGAAATTTTGAGGGCCAGGAATGGAAAGTGTAATTAGTGAAAGTGCCCTTATTCCATACATTCTATCCACATTTATGTCCCATGCTTTAAGAAAGCTTCCTGAATCAGCAGCTAGTAACTTTCCCTTCTATCACCACAAGACCGGGTCCCTACCTGACAGGAGGAGGGGAAAAAAAAATAAAAAGAAAAAAAAAGGACATCTCTGCTTTAGCTTATTGCTTTTAAAAAAAATTCCTCTGAGTTGTTCCACATCCCTCTATAAGAAACCTTACAGCTAAGGGGAGAATGCATCTATTTGGTTTTAGTCTGACTGTCATTCTCTAACCTCCGCAGGCAGCGTATCTGAAATTAGTTAATTCAACCTTTTTCTTTCACTGCTTCCCCAGAAAACTCTTGAAAAAGAATAAAAACAAATAACTAATTACAGAAAGAACAGTAATCATTGTATGGCATTTTTTACCCCAGAGATTATACATTTGTTCTGCAGCTTCAAAGTCAATAGCATTTCTGACTTTGATAACCGAAGGATAAAGATCATGGCTATTTTGATGGTACACTAATAATAGCTCCAGAGCAGAAGGCCAACAGTAGATGATACATTGGAGAGAGAAGGGAACAAACAAGGTCACTAAGGCAAAAAACCAATCTTTACACAAACTGACACAGTTTCGTTGACCAAATGGAGGAAATTATGTTTTGTTTTGTTACTTATTTAATACAAAATTACTAAAGAAAAAAAAGCACCAAGTGAAAAAGCTTGCCAATCAGTATTTTATGTCTTTCAAAGTTGGAAAAACTTGCACCCCATACCTACATTCTACTCTTAAAACAACAATAAATCTTTCTCAGAAATCACTCCGTATTCAAAACACCAGTATCACAACACAGATTTGACCAAATGTTTCTTTGTGCTAGCCTCTTTCATTTTAATTAAGGCAGAGAGGCACTTTTTTCTACACACCACTATAGGCAAAACCCTGAAAACAAGAACATAAAGAAGAAAGAAGATGACTGCATTACCTGCAACTGCTTGAAGATCTCCTGTAATCATTCCCAAAACCAAGAGGCAGAGAGAGATTTTCCAAAGGAAGGCAAGCATGCTTATTTATGTCCAAAAGCCAATAGGCAAGAAAAAAAGAAAATCCTTTTTAGCAAGAGTCGTTGCCTTTAACGTATCCTTGAGCCAACCAAGAGCATTGCCCTCCTTGAAAATGTCTTGATGTCACGTGAAGTTATCTTTGGAAAGAAAACATTAGGTTAAAAAAGTCAAACATGACATCCTGGGAATTATCTTTTCAAAGCAAGTATTCCACTCCAGTGAAGAAACAAGGAAAGGTGATGAAGTAAACGCCTCGGAGCTGGCAGATGGACTGAGACAATTTTTTAATTTTAATCTGGCCAGCTAAGCTCTTTACCGGAGCTTGTCATACCATTAACAGACAGTCCAAACAAGGACAGCACCTTTCACACTTAATTAACCATGTATTTTCACGGGCCCTTCAATTTCTGTCTGTTTTTAAAAGTCATACTGACCACAGAGTATCAGTGTGAGCACACTGTTCTCCACTGGAAGGTCTCCATGAGCTTTGCCTTCTGCTTGTACTCATATATGTACATAAAAAATAAACTGACTTGCTTGTAGCACCAATGCACACGGAGGTTACACTGAAACAATCATTCTGTATGTTTCATTCTGGTGACACAGCTAACACCATCCTGCTGCTCGAGTCTGAGCTAAAGCAGAAGATCTGCTGCTGCACCACTGCCCTTCACATCCCAGGATAAAATCAGGGCAAATGGCGATTCTTTCATCTCTGTTCAGACATAATCTGAGATGAGCATTAAGAACAGATTTGTGCTGATACCTGGAGAAACAATGGGTTAAGGAGAGCTGCTGAAAGGACAAAGCGTGCAGGAAAGCAGCAGCACTCTCAGCTCCCCTCCTCTCCAGGGGTCAGCTCAGTGTGGAGACGTGTATGGAAGATAGCCCACAATGGCAGGCAGCAGTCAGACCACAAGAAAAACCATGCTGGGCTGCCTCCCTGGTGGCACTGCTCGGGACTTGCTAGTCACTGCATTCAGAGGAATCTGAGCTTTGACTGAGATGACAATCTGCAGTTGCAGTTTTGCAGAGATGTTTCAAAAGTGGATTTCCAAAGCTTCTCAGCTGACGGACTGCAGAACATTTGCACAGAGCTCCTGAGGCATACAGTGGCAACTCCTGTTCCAGCTGCTCTGCTAAACTCTCAGTAGCATTGATCATCCCAGATATTATGAACAGGAGACTCAAAGGAATCAACTAAAACCTCCCTTTATTCATTCTCTGTCTTCTGACATGTAACAGACTCCAATTGGTATTTCCAAAACAATAAGCTTTTATTTTTTTATTTTTTTATTTATTTATTACACAAAACTACTAAATTGTACTTTAATTTAAACTGCTGAGCTTTTCTGACAGCCTCTTGGACACTTTGGATCTCTCAGACCAGCGCTCCTCACCTCAGATGGCTCTGTCAAGGTTACTCACAGCTGGCAGCAGCAAGTGCACAGTGCCAACACTCTGAAGCTGTACCTTGAAATGTCCTGAGGAGGTAAGGCACACGAAAATGCTGCACTTGTGACCATAAACTGCTTCCAGGTCCTACTGAGCACCTCTAGGCAAAGAGAGCCACTTCTGAGGACAGTTTGGGTGCCTATACTACAATGCTAGATTCAAAAACACAGACCAGACTTTTTTCATCCTCTGCAGACACAGGAGCTTCCAATGCCACGAATGCCGTCCTTCCATTACCCTGCAAAAATGCAAGTGAATAGAGACAAGAAACACTATACAAACCTACAAAGGCAAAGGCTCACTTACCTCAAGAATGCAACAGCGTTCAGAGAAAATTCTCAGAATGCATGAGCGTAAGGGTATCAAACCCAATAAAAGCTTTCCTGAAAAGTTTTCCTATGTTCTGTGTTGCCAACTCATGCATTAAGCAAGGCCCAAGGCTACTTAGCCTTCCCATGTATCAGCCCAGTACAGCCTGCCATTCTGCAACCTCTTCCATCATGTAGCATTGCAAAGTACTTGTACCAGAAACATCAGGAAGTGAGACTGACCAAATTAATCAGACACTTTATTATTTACTCTGTCTATAATCTGTAATGTGAGTCTGTTCCGGGCATTCCTCCTTTTCTGAACTGTTCATCAGGTGAGTACATCTTACCTTGTTCAACAAGGTTGGTGCCAGTGCTTCATCTTTGAACAGTGTTTCTGATTGCAATTAGAATGGACAGATTTATTGCAGCTGGTCTTGGTTTTATTCAACTATTAATGGAAGAATTTTCTGTCCTTTCAAGATCTTCCCTGTCTCGTTCTACAGTGCCTGCTTTTTAAGTCTAGAAACCTAAGAGTCCTTTTTTTTCCTTTTCAAAAGGGGTTGCAGAAATATTGCAATTCCTTTTCACAGTCAAGATAAGAGAGCTAACACTGTGACTTTTGAGTCTTTGTTATTTTGTAAGGTATGTTACTTCCTGAGTATTGCAACCTCATTTCAGGGTCAAGTTCTAGGAGGTGAGTCCCAAAACGAAGAGACAGATTACTGTGAAGCTGTGCCTGCCAGAGGTCAATCACAGCCGTCCACAAATACTTTTTAAAGCACACTCACATTGTCGTAATTCATTCCTCTGGTGTTTGATTCAAAAAAAAAGTTTTTAATTTTTTTTCTTGGAAGATCTATTTCCTACAATTATTTATCTTATTTTTTGCTTGTCAACAGTACTTTACACCAATTTCCATGACTCCGATTTCCTTATGGAAGCCAGTTTCAAGTCCCAGAGAGCCGGAACGTGGCAGTTTATTTCATGTTTACCATGTCATAAGTACAATTCAATGCCTTGATACCAAATTGCAGGCTAAAGAGCCTTATAAAGATTGGTTTGCTTTGAAGCAACACACCACTCCAGCATTTAAGTTAAACAGAGATTGATAAGGGAAATGGATATGCAGAAGATACACAAAAAGGTCCCTGAGCCAGTCTGATAATCCTATATAGAAGAACGCTACTAAAAGTTATCCCTGGGGAGTTCTAGGAATTTATATATATATATTTATATATGTGTACATATATATAAATAAATATATAATATATTATATATATTATATTAAATATAAATATATACATATATTTATATAATATATAATATGTATATTATATATGTATATATGTATATCAGGAGCATAACTTAATCCACAAACACTTCCTAGCATTCACCACATACCTGTTTCATGCATATGGCTGGAACAGGGTGGATTGCAGCTGCTTGACCCAGGCATTTCCCAAGCTGGTCATTCAGGTTGTCAATACTGGTAAGCCCAACTACAGAAAGCTACAAGGCTGCTGAGTCAAAAAGCAGTCTTGCTTGCCACAAGAAGCTGTGACCTAGCTGCATGCCTTTTTAAGGACTGAAGAACAATTAATTGCTTTGATCAAAAATTGAGTTAAGAAAGACATACTGAGTACGTATCTTAAATGCAATAAGATGGACTATCTCATACTCAGCTCACTGGTTCTTTGTGGCAGAAGCAAAAAGAATGGTGACAGTCATGTTCAGTAACTTCTGGAGGTTTTTATTATCAAATGTATTGGCATCTTCATAGCACATAGCTAACATTAACCTACAAAGTCAATCCTTTACTGTTATAAAACCAACTTAGAAAAGTTTATACTTATCTTTTACTTTTAAATATCTACGTATAAACTGGTTAATCTAAAAGAGAATAAATAGTTTATGATACAAACCAATTTTATCATAAGAAAAAGTCCAAAGTATTTTTAATAAGGGAACACTGAAAATATTTCATCCATTAAAAAGGTGTAGAGAAAAAGCACACATTTCTGCATTTTATCATTTATCTCTTACAATAAAATACAAAGATTATCCCTGGGAGTGCATAATGGCGGTGGTGAGATTTATGAAATAAAAGTCACACAAATTTCTGGGATGAGAGTAACAGATATTGATGGGGGGTAGTGATAAACTACTGAGTGGAACTAGAAGCACGGTGAAAAAAAAAACACAAGATAAATGCACTAGGCTGCCCACAGTTACACAAAAAATAGCTGCACTCAGCAAATTATGTTTTAAAATTGTCTCTGCTCTACAGAAAGAATGCTTCCTGGTTTGAGAAACACTGTTTTTTGTCAGGCTTTTTCGATGACTGTGCAGAACCTGAAGTAACGACTGGATGTTCCAAATCCTAGGTATCAGAGTTGCCTTGAGGAAAGGGGCCCTGAGATTTCTGCCACACTACAAAATTGTCCACATCTTTGGGTTGCCCTCAATTTTTTACTTTAGCTTTCTAGCCTACCCCCTTTGAGATCTCTGGTTTTGCAGATAAGCTTATGAGACAAATGGCTTTAGTGGTTATCTGGAAAATGGCTCTTCTGGGGAGTACTATGACACTTAAAGTAACTTACATTGGGTAACAAGAGAAAGCATCCTCTCAAAACAGCCACCTTCTATCGTGGAATAACTACAGGAAAAAAAGTGTGCACATATCAAAACGTTATTAAAGTTTTCCATGACAACTGTCTGAGAAAAACTGAATAAATACATATATAGACTACGATAAATTTACACTAGTTTATCAAATCAAGTCCTGAGTTCAAACACTCAAATATTTGGGCATCTTTACTCAATTCTCCCAAATAAAGTATAAATCCTGTTTGTTTTACATGCAAGTAATATGTCTTAAAGACATATTACATATAGCCACATCCTTGCTAAATAAAAACATGCTTATTTTTCAAATATCTCAAGCTTATTGAGCCACAACCTACTTGCTTTTCTAACGCAAATGATGCATTTAAGATTCACAGGAGTAACTCCCAAAAATAAGGCAATTAGGAGTAAAAATCTATTGCCTATATGTACTGTACCAGCACGTACTTTGAGAGCAAGATTTCTAAAATCTGACAAGAAAAGAGCATCATAAAGGACATTTAGAAGAGCCCACTTCTGACTTTAAAAGATTTCAAGATTCACTCTCGAGCAAATAAATTTTTATGATGGAAATGCTAGGGAGGAAAAAAATCAAAACCCAGAAGTGTCAAATCCCAGCAGAATATTCTGACAAATGCAAACTATTTCTGTATATTATCAGAAATAGAACAAAAAAAAATCTCTAAAGAGAATCAATATTATATACTTAAATTAAAACAATACACAGTATTCATTCTATCTGTATGAACTGCAAAGTAGAAAGAGACACAGTGTAAGGTCAAAAACCCATCTTCGGGCCTGACTCCTACGTGCTCATCCAACTCTAAGTTAGGTTTACATAGAACTGTAAAGAACAGGCTCCAAAAGATCAAAATATTTTTACATCTTTGTTGCACATACCTGTACACATTTTCACATTCCAAGTTTAAAAAAATCAATTAGCAAGTCACACGTATTAACTTTAACTTACATATTTACACTTATCTACAACCTTCCCTCCAGTGGCATTTTATCATCACTGAATCTGAAGTAAAATAATTATTTACATAAATACATAATGAACAAACAAAATACTCCTTGTAGTATTTTTTTTTTCCTTCCTTGCAAGGCACTCAGAGATGAAATGCTGCTAAGGAGAATTCCAGTTACTTTATACAACAACATCTTTGCCAGGTCTGGCTGATGGGATTTATTAGCTTCTGCTGCCTCTAAGCTGTTGAAAGTGCAATTGCAAGATCAGGTCTTGGATTTCTTCTCTTTTGCTTCTGATCAGCTGACGAGGAAACCACTTCTCCAAATGCACTGGCTGCTCAAAGTCAACTATGGGATTCTGGTAAAAAGAGAAATAAATAAATAAATAAGAATATTTACAGCATTAATTTCCCATAACAACCTTCAAAAATAATTCCAAAGCCTTCCATACTGCTGAGACCAAGCATGCACAAATAAGTTACCATGAGATATAGTGATCGAGCTCTAAGTTAAATTCCAGTTCCTCCACAATAATTATAGTCATACATACCCTTACCCAAGCTACTCATGGTGAACAAAAAACAGATTATCATCACTTTCTCTTAAAGATACTTTAATATAAGCTCATATTCAATGCTGACTCTCCATACTCTCATATAGTTAGACATGCTCTTGATATTTAACAGGAGACAGGTGTACTTCAGTCACGAAACACACATGTATGATCACGCTATATGGAATGACTAAGCATACTGCAGTCAAGCAAGCAAATCTCAGACACATTTTGTATTGTCATGAGCTGGTCTGTCTGACAGAAAAAAACATAGAAACAAGAGTATTGACAGGAATTCTAGTAGGACATACAGAGGGCAGAATTTGGAACAAAAGAAGACAGCAAATTCAAATGGCTGAGATATTGCTAGCTCTGGCAATAAGACCACAACACTATGTCTCAACTGCCAAAGTTTTTTTCCTTCCTTCCCTCGTCATTCCTTCGCCACACCTATTTTTCACCTTCTCCTTCCCGTGAATAAAGAGTCACATGGTAAATTCAAAAAGCAAAGTAAGAATGGCTTTTGAGTCCTGGTATGTTTAGGACAAACAACAAACCACCTCATCCTGACCTTGTTTCTGCATTGTTAGAGAATGGGCAGTTCAGAACACCGGTAAAAAAAGAAAAATAAATAAATTCATCTTATACCTACACAATAGTTCAACCTACCTACCTACAAAATCACTGAATGGATAAGGCTGGAAGGGACTTCTGGAGGTCATCTAGTCCAAACTCCCTACTTAAGTAGGGCCAAACACAACAGGTAGCCCACAACCCACATTACATCTTTGTCTATTAAATGATGAGACTGCTTTGCAGGGGGGTTGGACTTGATGATCTCTAGATGTCCTTTCCAACCCCTACAATTCTGTGATTCCATGATTCTGTGAGACATGGATCTGATAGATGGACCACTTGGTGAATAAAGAATTGGCTGGATAGTAGCATTCAAAGAGTTGTGGTCAACAGCTCAATGTCCAAGTGGAGACAAGTGATAAGTGGTGTTCTTCAGGAGCTGGTATTGGACTGGAATTATTTAACATCTTTGTCAGTGATGTGGACAGTGGGATTGAGTGCACCCTCAGGAATTTTGTAGATGACAATCAAGTTGAGAGGCGCCATGGACACGTTGGAGGGACAGGATGCCATCCAGAGGGACACTGACAGGCTCAAGAGGTGTGTCCATGCAAACAAAATGCCATTCAACAAGGCTAGGTGCAAGGTCTTGCACATGATCGCAGGCTGGGTGATGAGTGGACACAGGGCAGCCTTTTGCTGGACTTGGGAGTACTGGTGGATAAAAAGCTTGACATGAACTGTCAACAGGCACTTGCAGCTCAGAAAACCAACTGTACCCTGGATTGCATCAAAAGAAGGGTAGCTAGCAGATCAAAGGAGGTGATTTTCGCCCTCTACTTTGCTCTCACGAGATCCCACCTGAAGCACTGTGTTCAGCTTGGGGCCTACAGCTTAAGAAATGCATGGAGTTGTTAGAGCAGGTCAAGAGAAAGGTCAAGAAGATGATATTTAAAAGTATGTACTGAACATGCAAGAGAGATTCCCTTAGCTTTGTGCATTCTCTCTTAAGGATCCGACCTCCATCTCTTTGCAGAAGCTGCTGCCTGCAGAGACAGTGCCATTCAAAGGCCAAAGGAAAAGCTGAACAAAGTTTGAAAGGCAACAAGAATAGAGGACCTGCACAGAAAACATGCATTTGTACCATTTGTAGGCCAGAAAAGTGTAAACTACATAAGATCCAAATATATCCATACAGTTGCTGACCTTGAATGTGTCAATGTAAATGCAATATTAAACAACAAGGTCAGAAATGCTTGCCTAAGAAACCCAGAGGAGAAATCATCTGTATTCAGATACAAAGACCTCCTGCCATGACACAAAGAACAGCTTTTATGTTCTCTTCCTCAAATACCTTGGACAATGTTAGACACTAAGCAACACAGGTTTTCTGTCTGGTTATTTCTCTCAGAAATAGCAGTTCATGCTTTGAGGTGATTTTGGGGAAAGGGAAAGGCAGATTCTTTTAGTACCTGGAAGAAGCTTTCCACATACTGTAGCAAATACACCCCACAATCACTACTGTTATCTTGTTTAGGCACTCTTGGATAGAAGTCAATCATTGTTGATTTATTGAATTCCCGATGCGTTTTACGTTTAGCTTCCCATTCCACTTCAAGATACCTATAAAAGAAAGCAAATAGCTTAAATACTTGAGAAATAACTCAAATAACTCCCAAGCTCAATGCATTTTGAAATGCTTCTCAATATTGTTCTAGAGCTGGACAAAATGTTAAGATAGCCTTAATCGATTTATTTCACAGAATCTATAAAAGAAATCACTATCCAATGTTCTACCATACACAGATTCAGTTCTATCATATCATATACAATACACTAACTGGAAAAGATGTGTGAAATTACTTAAAAATAATAATCATCATCATCTGCTTTGAGTTTATTCAAGCTACTAGGATACTAGGTCATTTTTAAACCTGGGCTCAAGGAGGAATTCAAGTGATCTTTCCCAGAAATTGCCCAGATTTTTACTGGGTTCATCCTAAAAAACCAGCTGCACTTTTCTACCCTAAAAAAAGTAGAATTTGAAAAATTCAGAAAGTCATTCAAAATTTAAAGTTAACTGTTTGAACTTCAGCTATAATTACACCATTATAACCCTTGCAGCCCATTAGCATATAAAGCATTTGAAAACTTGTTAAAAAACTGAAAGGATCATTTCTTTAATGATTACGACTTACTTGTTATCAGGTTTTTTTAATTGTTCTCTTGCTTCAGTAGCAAATCACTGATTTCACTTTCTGAACTGACTACTTATTTTGAACATGGGATTGAAGGCACAAATGTCTGACAAAGTCAGATTCAAATCTTTAAGCAAGGTCAGGCTACATAGGAAGATTACAAAACTGCAGTTTGCATTTGCAGGAAGAAAACATGAAAGGCTAAAGTTCAACTGGAGTTCAAATTGGCCAATAACATTTCAGATAACAAAAATAGTCCTTTTAAGAGTATGTTAATAGCAAGAAAAAGTCTAAGAAAAATATTGGAATGTTATTGGATAAAGCTAGTCACTTGACAAATAGAAATAATGAAAAGGCAGAGGCATTTAATGCTTTGATTGCCTCAGTCTTTAATAATGATAGGCCTCTTGTTGCCCAATCCTGTGAGTTGGGAGAGCAGTGATATTCTATTCGTTGATGTTAAAACTGTAGTAAACCAGGACTCCTCTCAACTATCTACCAAAGATCTGAAGAGTCTGCAGAGGTCCCTTCTGACCAGAAACTAGCCAACTTTATCTCAGTTTACAAGAAGGGCACAAGAGAAGACCCTGGATGGATTTTTTCTGGATTTTATTAAGGCTATGCCTTTCTGTTGACTTCAGTTCGAGTTGCAAAGGCTCAAGATTTCTGAAAAATAAATGTCTCACTTCAGGGAATAAAAAAGTCAGACCTCAGTTTTATTTCCACCAGTCCTTGAAATTCTCAGAATAAAAATACACATAAAACATCCAAAACAACTTTTGAGAAAAACGGTACCTGTGAATACTAACCAAACATAAAACAGAATTAAAAGACAGAGTGTTCGGTGAGGTACATAAGTATGTACTACAAAAGGACTTACGCCTGTAGACTTTAAAATTAATTTATTTGGGACTGAACGCTACTCAAAGTATAATGAAAATCAACTTAGGGAAAGAAGAGGTCATGGAACCTTTGTATCAGTTTTCATTAAATTTCTGCTTTCAGTGCATAACTGCAAACTGAAGTTATGACGTCTGCTTCTCCAGCTTCAAACCTCAGTAAATCATCTATTTCTTTTCTGACTTTTTGTGACACCTCTGTGGCTGAACACCAGAAAATCACACTCTCTGGAATTTTATCTCTGGGAGTAGCTCAAAGCATAAATCTCCGCATCAATATATTAAACAGAGATTTAAAAAAATAAAATTGCAATTTCGTTCTTCTTCCCAAGACAAACATGGTGGGGAGGTCTCTCTAGGGAAAAGATACTGTCACAAAGTTAACTGAACCTCATTTACCCCCAGTGCAGTTTTATGAAGAATTTACTTCTACAAGAAGGATCTTTTCTGTGTAGGACCTGGTTTACAGATTTTTGCTTCCTTCAGTGAAGTGAATACAACAGAGTACAAAAAGATCATTTCTGATTAGCTTCAAACAATGAATATTAGCAACTTTTAAAAAAATATTATGATAGCTATTGAAGTCATTAGGAGTATGTAAAAGTACTGTAGATTTGAAGACACTCTTCCAATACTTATATACTTATCACATAGAAGACTGAATATATTTTTACTCTCACTTTTCAGAATAGATAATACCACTCTCATATTACTATCCTGACACATGACGCTTGTAGACAGCTTCAGTGTAGTTTTTATCTTTTTGCACATACTTAGCAGTGGATTTAACACAGGAATTCTGAATGCTCCACCAAAAAAATGAAAGTTAGCCCTTTGGAAAATGTATCATTTAAACTTTGAAGTATTCATTTTAAATACTTTATAAGTATTATTTATTATGAACTTCAAAAAGACTGTCCAATTCACAATTTTTACATTATATCTAGGCTGCAGAACAAAGACATGCTTCTGGCACAAACCCCTGCACTGCTGTTATAGTATTTGTTGTGGCTGCTTATGAGTTATTCTTTAGCAACAGAAAGGTACATCTTCATAGGGAAAAGTATTTTAAGCATAGAAATATGACCAGCAGTATCTCTTTCTAATAAATGGAAACTGTTGTCACTTACTCTCTCAAAACCTGAACAGTCTTCTGCACAGAACCAGCTTTCAAAGAATCTAAGATCAGAATACAAGGCCTGTAAACAACAAAGTCAGTTTAGTCTTTCATTACCAACACTACTGGAGCAAATGTTTTTTTCAGAATACAGCTTAACAAGAGCATAAATAGCTAAACAAATGTGCAAGTAAACAGACAAATCCCTACAGCTGTAGGTGTACAACAAATAGCTGAATCAATAATCATGGAATTTCTTAGGATCTTTAATGATACAACATTAACATGAAAACAGAAACATACCTTTTACAAATTTGCCTTTTGGAATTATTTAGGGAGATCTGGGAGAAGAGAAAATAAAATTAACCTTACAAAAACTACAAGTATAAAATCAAATGTCTTTACAGATTTAAAGCCAGAGCCTTCCATTTTAAAAACAGAAAACTATATGAAATCTTTCAAAATGTTAAACAATAGCATAGGCAATGTAAATAGGCAAAGGAGGACTTCAAGCTAATTCAAAGTGCCTTGCACAGGCTGCAGACCACATAAATAATAACATCTGCTGCAGAAAGATGACATAGAATCATTTGTTCAAGTCTCAGAGCCTTCATAAATAAATTAACACCTCTCCTCCATGAGTACAGAAAGGCACTTACTTTAGAAATACCTGAATCCAGTACTGAGGCAGAAGCACCAGATTCATTGCCACCTAGTACAAAAGAACAAATGTAGTAAGTTTTAAGAAAAGATTTCTTAAAGTGAAATATTTTCATTTTCAAATTAATGATTATGAGCATTCAAAATAAATAAATAAATTCTACTTCCTATCTAAATATTTGAACAGCAGATTTAGAAGGCCTCCCATCCTGATAATATTCTTAATGAAATCCAAGAACTTACACTCATGATGGAAAGTAAGTCACTGCTTTACATCTCTTCCACTATTTCCCCAAGTAGCAGGAAAAAAAGAACGCAGTGCAGTCCTTGCTATGCATAGTGATACAAAAACATACCACAACTTAAAATAAGAGATAGTTTTTAAGACATTATCTCTCCTCCAAGGATTAATAAACTATCAGAACTGTATATGAATTGACATAATTCTCTTTTAGATTATGTACCTTTAGAGAATAAAATTCTGTTTGCATCCATTTCTTCTTCAGGATAGGCCAACACTGAACCAATTACAGTGTCCTCACTCTTGTTCTCTGAGTGAAGTGGAGATAGATTAAAAGAATTCTGATGGGGACACTCCTCATACACAGTTTCTTCTAACCAAGGAAAACAGATAACTGCAATGTACCAATGAGACCTGCCCAAGAGTGGGGAGAAGGGGAGAAAAAACGTCAAAATTCTACAACATTTGGTTCTGACAAGGATATGAGAAGTTTTTATAACACTGAGAGCCTGTGGGCAACTGATCTATTACATACAACTGCTACTGCAATGTTCTTTCATGGCATCTCACACAAATCCTCCGACTCACTTTTTTCTTTACATTGTACAAAATTTGCAAAAGTATAAAACCCTTCCACAGCAATTTATCACTCTCTCTTCCAACCCATCCCACTGTAAATAAAATAAAGTAATAAAATAATTGGTGACAGTGATTCCAGTTTTGAATATAGCTGAGATTTAAACATGACTCTACCTCTATCTCTTTCTTAGGTGTTTAACAGTAACTCTCAATTACCATTCAACTTTCCCAGAGTTTCCATGTGCAAGTCAGTTATTCAGCCAGGTCCAATCACAGTGCTACTCCTGCTCCTTTTACCATTAACTCCATGAGTTGCTGGGATTCTTTATAGAAGCATTACTTGCACGTGAATCATCATAATGATATGAAATTAATTTTGAAATACATAAAAGCAATTTTCAGTAAAACCAAGAACAAGGATGCAAAGTTTACTTACAAAAAGAGTAATTAAAGAAAATTAACTTCTGAAGAGACTTCAAAATTCCTCATTCCGTATCTCACTGCTGTTTCGAAATCTAATGTGTTCATTTCCAACTATCCAAGCCAGCAGCCATACAGCCTACAGCCATAAATCTTTAAAATCACCACAACATTCAAATACTAAAATTTTTAAATATCAAAAAAGGTGTATAAAACACACAGACTTACTCCTGGTTCACAGGCACGAAAATATAATCTTTACTGAAGATGTTTATGTGACGAGTCCATGTTCTTACTCTTTTGTGCCTTCTTTGTGCCTCTCTGAAAACCAAATGACAATTACTATTGAGATTTGTTCTTTTTGGTTTGAGTAATGTATACAGATTAGTATTCCTACCTATTCCTAATGCCTCAACAGGTTTTTCATTTGCTCTCAACATTTTGTTTTGACAGAAAAAGTAAACCAGCAGAATATTAAGCCCAAGTAACTAACAAGCCATTTCTGAAACATTTTAAACTTTTCCGGTAAATTATCCATTGATTTGAAGGATTTGTTGCAATTATTTATCCGGTAATTATTTACTACACCAAATGCAAAAATTGCATCTAACTATCTGCTAGTGTAAAAGCAGATCTACAGAAGTTTACAACATCCATGAATTCAACTTCACACTCTCTCTTTTGAGGGCCTAAATAGTCTTGGTTTTAGAAGCATAAAGCTAAATGCCTTCCCTAGGGTGACCCAGCAAACCCATAGCAAAGCGAGAACCACAGCACAGATTCCCTCCAGTCCTGAACTTTAATGGCTGGATCACATTTCATTTCCATGCCTACAGACATAAAGCATGGCAAAAGGATTTTAGGAGGTTAAGAAAAAATTTAGAAGAAATTTCAGTTCAGATTTTCAGTTTCTTATTATCATTAAGTTAAAATGGAGACCAATAGTTCATAAAGCTTTGCACCAATATGAACTGAAAACAAAATCAGGAGAAAAGCCTATATACGCATCTCAGCTTTCTTAGCAGGGACAATTCTGTCTTTTGTCTCGACCCCAAAACATTCAGGATCAGAAGGGAGACATTAAAAAAAAAAAAAGGAAAACATTCCCTGAAGCATTGCTTCTTGGATTTTTGAGACTTCTTTCAAAATACTACTGAGGTTGTGTTTTTTTCCCCTTGCACTCTGCAATGACTCTGACACAGTAACATGATGTCACGTCTCTATCAGCAGGTGGCCTAGTTCACCAAGAGAATGAAAAAGTTAGAGAATTCATTAATTAAAGAAAATGCGGTTCAGAGATGAACAGAAAAAAAGTTCTGACAAGGTGAATGATGAAAATAGTGTGAATGCTTCTGGCAGATCTTCACTCTAAGTGAAAAAGCTTCACTCTCAAATATCAATGTTGAGAAGGAATTGAAAATGTGCTAGGGACTCTTCATACAGTCTTAGTTGGAAGCACAAAGTAATATAGCATTCTTGAGCTCCTAATGAAACCTTTTCTGAGAATGCCTAATTCCAGCATGTTAAGAGTGTAATGAACATATACGTGTAAACTTGGCGTATAAGATAATTTTCTCATTGAAACTTTGGACAATAATTTATTATCAATGTGCAACATGAAACATGTCATAAATCTAAAAATGTTTCTGGACATACATTACTTAAAATGATGCGTACCTTCCAAAAATCTGAATTCATAATAAAAAAATCAAAATTCGTAAATAACTGCCCAAAGTAAAGAAGCAGAAACTCCTAAAAATGGGGAAAAGTGATAACACTTTTATTCCTATTCTGTATGAATAACATACAGATTTTAATTAATACGTTTCAACTGTGAGTTACAATATTTAACCGCTAGTCGTTTGGAGAACACTGATAAATGTTTTATGTGCTAATTTGAAGACAATCTGCAAATTTCTCAATAGCAGCCACAAATAGCTTGCTTAAGGTCATTATGCATCCAACAAGAACTTACGAAACTTTGGGATCTCCCTCAGAGAACTTTTCTGTCCTTGTCAGGCATTTATAGAAGAAGCTGCTAAAAATGTGTGTACGCTCAGCAAGATGTTTTGGTGCCTTCTCCAACAACAGGTATCTATCAAGTAAAAAAGAAGGAAATTAGTATACTCCCTTTCTAGAAAGTATCTTTACTGATCAAGAGAATAACTATTATTTTAATGACTTAGCATATTCAGATTACGTTTAATACCAGTTGTCTTCACAGCTGTTTTTTTTTTTTTAATCTACTCTATTTTATATGTGGGTACATGGATGGACACCATCACAGAATGAAAAGACCAAACAGCTACTGAAAATACAGATGCTTTTATCTCAAGTTTGTGCTCCAGTATTAAAGCCGCTACACTTATTTTTACAGTTATGTTTATTGGCCTTGCAATAAAGCCAAGCTTGAAAATCTGGCCAAATATAAGACTATGCAGTCTTACATTTCACACACAGATGACTTTATTTACAAAAAGCATAGAACAGGTCAGTAGTACAAATTGCCAACTTCTACAAGTTACACATGTGAAAGTTGAGATGAACTTTCTACAGGTACTCATTTTGTACTGTTTTGCTGTTAATCATCTTAATATAAGCAGTGGCTTGAGTGTTTATTCTGTCACTTCAGAATGCCAAACCTCTCAATATTTAAGTTGTACTACATAAGGTGTCTCCAGTTTCATTTGATGAAATATGTAACACAGTCATACATCATACAGCTTTTAACACAATTAAAATCAAGACTATAGGAATAAGTCTAACAAATTTAAAAAGCAGGGGGTTTTCTGCAATAATTGCATTAAATTCCTTTATTCAAACCTCCTTTTTTTTTCTGGTAAAAAGGAGCTACGGTTAATACAAGGGCCACCCTGCATGATTTTATTTTCTAGTTTATAGCACAGCATACAGGGGTCTTTGTTGTAAAAATACAAGAAAACACTCTGGTACGTCTCCTTTCCCATTCCTTTAGACCAAAAGTTTTAACTGGCTCATTATTGCTCATGTTTACAGAAGCCATGGTTGATGCCAAGCTGAATGGAATTCTTGCAGATAACCTTCAAAGAAAGTCAGAATTCTGCTTAGGTCTAAGTCAGCAGAGGGAGAGAATGCCTACAACGCCACTTATTTTCACAAGTAACTTTAGAAGGATGGCATGATGGAGGTAAGCTCAACTTCTTCAAAAGTGTTCGTTATGCTGCTTTCTGCAGGAGCTGTGTATCAGAAGAATCCCTGAACACTTGCACAGAGTAGCTGAGGATACCTAACTTCATGTAAACCTAGTAAATAAACTACTCAGTACCTCTGCTTTGTTTAAGTGCCTGATGAAAACTGCTCAGCACTTTTTGTTCTGTGAGGTGCCCATGCAGCTTTTTTTTCCCTACAGCTTTCAGGTCTAGAATCTCTAGAGTGCATCACAGCCTTTTCAAGGGTCAAGAAGAATGAAACTGAAACATTAAACTGCAACGAGTACACAAAAGCCTTAAAAAAGACACACTTACAACCTCATCGTACTGTTATTTTAAAAATTATTATACCATATTTAGTAACCAACATTTACAGTTACATGAAAGTCGAGGTCAAGTCTCAGAAAGAAGAGAACAACTAAGCATCTGATTACTTACTTAAGATAGAAATCAATGATGACATCATTAAGAAACTCTCCATATTCTAAGCATTTTAGGTCTTCTCTTGTGACTCCAAGTCCTCCTTTTGCAGGTGGGGGTGGATAAACAATCAGACTAGAAAACACAAACCATGTTATAACAGTAAAGAACCATGTTTTACATGACACTTCTTAGTATGGCCATTCTACTTGGAAAATACTTTGTAGAAAACCTGGCAAAGTGCAAGTTCTCAAAATCTTTAACTATCTCAAAAGTTCTTATCCTCCAATAGTAAGACTGCTTACAAGAGTGTTTATGTCCTCACTGCACACTAGAATTTTGAGAAAACTTTTGGAAAGGAATTTTTTTTTTTTACTTTTACCTTTTCCTTTTTATTCTTTCCATAAAAGTATTTAACAAATGGCTACACAAAATGGGAAAAATACTAGCGCACATACTCTCAAAAAGTTCTTAAGAACAATTTATTCCAACTAATATTTGCCATACTAACTATATGACACCTGCATTACATGTGCATGTTCTCATTTTCTAATGTATTTTGTTAAGCAAAGTCCTGTAATAACTAGTGAATTGTATGACAAACTAGTAATACATAGATCAAATGTGACAGTACAGTGAAAGAAAACATTGTTTAAAGAAAAAAATGACACAGCTTAAGTTAGCAATCATTTTGCTGTAATACGAACTTAGTGGACACTCATAGAGATGGTGAGGACCCTATCCTCCCTCTGATGCATCCATGATCTGACCTTGCAGTCACAGTTCAGGTATTCCCTGATTTGTGAGATTCTATTTCATCCTGTAACATGCTCATCTTGTCTGTTAACTATTTTGAATAACTACATTTATATCTAGTGATATTTTACATTCTATAACAGAACACTGAAATCAATTAGAAACGAAAATTACATACTTCTTAACACCTCCAGATTCTCCTACTTCTTTCCATTCTTCATTTGGTGCAGAGGATAGAGAGATAGAATAGCAACCACTATTCTGCTTATTCGCAAGGGTATAACTGGGCCTGGCCACTTTTGGTTTGGATTTCTACCAGAAAAAGAAAAAAGTAATAAAAAGCATCACACGACATCATTCAGCATTTCAAGCTGCGGAGCAGTCCAAGGAATGCCAAGAGGTGTCTGGAATGGGCAAGATACACAGCTCCTCCTCTACTGCAACCATTCACTTCTAGCTCAACTGATAAATGGCTCCATCGCTTCGAACTTGACTAACTCCTAGCTTGCTGCCCTGGGGACACCACAAGGGCAGGGAATCCCTATGGTCTGGGCATTCACAGACATAAGTCAATCAAAAGCTTCAATATTTGCCACTTATCGATGAGGTCTGTACACACTATCCCTCACACATACCATCTAGTTTATCACAAATTGTCCCCTTTGTAAGAAATAAATAGCACACATAATTGTGTGGTTGTTTTTTTTTTTTTAACTAGAGATATAGAAAACTTGTTTTCTGCACTTGCCTGATCCAACACTTAGTGGAATATGTGAACGTCAACAACTGGTGATGAATCAAACAGTTACTCACTAACCTGAAATGCAGGCTCATGAGCAAACGAGATATTCTCTTTCGTTGCACATTGCTTTAGCAGATCCTCACTGGAACTCATAAAAGAGCTCTCTTCAGGAGACAAGTCCTTAAACAAGAGTAAAGCTTGCTTCAAAGATAGCAATTCAGGGAGATCTGGTGCTCTGTTCTTCTTGCTTATCTCTGTAATTAATTCAGATAGTCTGACTTCTTCTAGTTCTGTGAGTGGTTGCGACAGTTCAAGAAAAACAAATTCACTAGATTTGGCTGGAAAAAGGAAAGAATGGATGTTGTTAATGATTCAGCTGTGTGATAAAGGTTCATCTGCACACCCAAAAAGGAGCATAGAGAAACAACAGTAGGAGAAGGCCAACTACTATCCTTCCTGGGTTCATCACAGAGGCCCATCAGCCCACCAGAGGACCAGTTCCACAAGCCCAGAGAGGCACAAGGGCACAATGGCAGGCAAAAACCCCAGCTGAGGACCTGAAAAAGGGACATCCCATCTGGGCTCTTTCCAGGGCTGTCCCAGGAGAGCCTCAGGTCCAGGTGTGAACCCCATCCACGAGTCGATGCCAGAGCACCTTTTGGATAGAAGGGGTTTGCTGCTGAGGTGCATTGTACTCATGTTGGGACACAGGGCAAGAGCACTCACATGGTTTGCTGCTAACACGTTTTCCTAATTGGGTTTCAATCTTTTCTAAATAATCCACAGACAACCAAATGAAAATTATTGTTGTTGAAGAACAGCCACCATCATTTCTCCACAAGCCAAACCTTCTCACATCCAGGGTATCCACAGTCAGCTTAATATTCTTATTAAGTGCCACTGTAAAAAATAGGATTTAAAGTAACTCTAACTATTCATGGCTGTAAAAGAGAAAGTTACACCTGTCATAGTATGAATAGTTAAGAGTTACTACATACTAGGATATATGTACCATCAGAATTTATTAAAACTGTAACTGTATATTTTATTCCTGGCACTACATAAAATGTGTTGAGAGTTTAGTACTTAAATCACTTAAATTACATAAAACAAAGTTATCAAACTATAACACCAAAAGATAAACATAAATGCAGGAATCTTCATGGAAAAAAATATTTTTGCTCAGAATAACCACAGTTGGCACACATAAATGTAACAAATATGCAAATCATTAATTCCTATTTTCTTTCAGTCAATCCAAATCAGAACTGCTCACAAAAGTTTTTGTATGAGATACAGTAAATCATGCATCATCTTGGGAAAACAGAATGAACGCGAATCTACAGTTATGTTCCTCTTGGCTTTAGTCAACTCATACATTTTTAATAAACCTAAGGGTCCAAAATCCCTGATGTGAAAGGATTAGTTTGAAATACGTGAAATAGTTACATTTAATACTGTTCAACACTTAATATATGCAGGAATGAGCAAACAAGGCCACTAAAACTACAAGTTCACAAGTGCAAAAAGTAATTGTTATCAATGCTTACACTACAGATACCACTACTTTCATTTACAGAAAATGTTTATTTTAAAAGTGATTAAATGTCTTTGTGAAGGATTATAAATTATTACCAACAAAATCATATGCTGAGTATCATGTAATACTCTAAAGATTAAATTTAAAGTTAAGAAAAGGCTAAATAAAAGGTTGTCTTACCTTGAAATGGTATTGTAATATACTTGGTCATAAACTGAAATAAGATTAAAAAACAGTATAAATGAGTTCACTTTTTACAAGTTGAATGTTTTATTACCTCCACATTCTCCTTTGCTTATAGCCAAATAAACTGAAAATAATATGCCTAATTTGAGATTTTCCTTCACATAAAACAACCTTCCTAAATTCATATTACAGAATCTAAATGACAGCAAATTGACTTTCAGATGTGCTCAGCACTGAGAATAAGGACAAATTTAAACAGTTACATTCAGATTCTTAAAAAAAGAAAAAAAAGATTAAAGATTAGCACTTAAAACAAAAAGAATTTAATAAGGAGGTATCCGTTGATAAGGACTGTCAGCTGCACTACTTGAACTAAGTACATACTACGTAAACTGTCCACACTGGGGAGTGACCTTGGTATTTACACTAATCATTGAATTAAAAGCCTTTAAGGTTTCTATGTACTCTGTCACTACGTTACAGAAACTTGGCCAAATAAAGTATGTTTTCTCTTCACTTTTACTGAAAGTTGTCATATATGCTGAAAGAAGAGGTTTCTCTTCCCTTACCACAGTATGCACAAAGAATAAACTTTGCTGTCCCCCAAAGAAAACTTTCCCTTTCCACCTAAAAGCATTCTAAAATATTCCAACTCATCTCTGGAATTATTTTGTCATTTAATACAGGAAGTTTCCACGAGATGTTTTCATTACTGCATGAGAACTGCTGCACAAAACTGCTGTTTTGTGGAAAGCTGAGATTATTATTGCAAATTACTGTATTTAAAAGTGTCTTACTATAAACAAAAAAAGACATTTGTATTTAAACATTTTTAAATTTCAAAACATACAATGAGCCTGGTCAAAGACCTATAGAAGTCCCCACAGTTGGTACTGGATTTTAAGTACACCTTCACTTACATTTCCACACTTTGTTGAGCAGCATGTTACCTATGCAATTAATGCTTTTATTATTGTCTTAATACTCTTTGAAGCTACAAAACAAATTATTTTCTGTTTAAATGGCAAGATTAGTGCATACTGTACATTTGAACTGTGATTATCTTATTCTAATATTTATATTATTTTAAAGAAAATTAATTTCATTTCCTATTGATATCTACTCTATCACAGCCATTATTTCCTGTTACAATTCATTAAAAATTGCCCCAGAACGATTTCTGTTCCAATGTAGCATTTAGCAGACTTTACCTCTGAAAACTAGAGCTACACAAAACTTCAGTTAGCTTTTCTACTGACATCAATCCAAACAAATATCTTTTAGCCAAAGCAATTTGATGTAATGATAATCAAAAGTGCATTCACACTAAATTCCACTGAATTTATTTAAACAGAATTTTGTTTTTTAAATATTCTTGAATGTAACCATAATAGACAAACTTACCTTAACAGGACCTGTTGATGACCATTTAAACTTCCCAATGTATAGGCTATCAAATTCAAAATCCAGTCCTGGCTTCATCTGTTCACTATGTATGCTTCCAGAAGGCAAGATGGTAGGACATTTATCTTCGTCTGACTTTGTTAAAAGCTGGGGGAAAAAAAATAAGGGGGTATATGAGCTTCTTTAAATGAGTTATATCCATTCTGCAGTCTTACAAACTCTCTTTATGTTTCTAAGAACATATTAACAAAGCCAAATTGTGTAATAAAAACTGTACATGTCATCACAATCATTACCAACTATCTCAAAGGCTGAACAGTATCTTGCTCTGATCTCCCAGTGCAAAGACACAACCTGGGCTCTTTGCCATCTACACCCAAGTAAAAACTCAAACAATGGATATCCTTCTGATATCAAAGGTACAGATCCAATTAAATGCTTATGATAGAAACGATGCATTTGTGAGACAAAGCAATGACAGCTCTCCTGGCCTGTTTTGGGATTACAAAGACATCCAAAATCCAGGTCAAACAAAGCAACACGAGGTTCATCAGGTCCAAAACAGGGCAACAACTATCATGGCTAGGTTTAGATTCCACTACAATTCCACTGCTAGCCACATAGGAAAGGGAACTTTACCTCACCTCTTTCTGCTGTCCAAAGAGATGTTTTAACTTCTCCATGCAGCAAGTTAGAACAGAAGACCAAATAACAAAAGAAACTACTGTGAAATAAATTACTACAGCTACTGTTTGGTTGTGTCTAGTCACATCTGCTCTAAGCACTTCACAATTGTCCTAACATGCAAGAAAAAAAATAAACACTGAATAAATAATTGAAAGGTCTGACATAACAATGCATAGCTCAAAAACAGCACTACCTGCTCTGTGTGACTTTCTGTGTTGTCTTCCAATAGCTTTTCAGAGAAATGGACATCAGACTGTTGGTCTATTACTTGAACATCAGTAATACCAACTTGCAACTGTTCCTTGCATTCTGGTTCAGAAAGTCCTTCATCCTTTGGTTCAGAAGATCCATCTTCATCATCACTGGAGAGAACTACTAAAGAGTAAAAAAATATAGAGATATACTACAAGATCCAGACTTGGGAATATTTCATTGTAGATTTCAGATGAATAAAAAGCTCTTTTTCTTCCAGTATATAATACTGAAGTATGTTATCCCAGCCAGCCAATGGCTGCATGTATAAAGGTGTCTGTAACAAGTAGTTTTCCATCTTCACTATCACTTTGTACCCCTTCTTCAAAAACTGCTTGACTCCCAAAAGTGACAAGCCACAAAATACCTGCTTCAACAAAAAAAAAGTATTTTACTCAATTTAAAGATTATTAAAAGGCCCAAGATTAATTTTCTATATTCTGCAGCTGGCTTTGAACCTATAGACTGGAATTTGAAAATCCTGCTCTCTGCCTTGTTTATCAAGTACAAGACCCTCTGCACTCCAGTAGACTGAACTGGGCACTGTTCTCTGATCTGCATAATGCATTACAAACAATATATGTTTCAACTAGTCAGTCACGAATGAGTCCCTAAGCATACCAGTAAGTGCCAGCAACACAGATACAGTACATACTTGGATCAGCTGAAACAAGTGGGCGATTACTCCTGCAGATTCTGTTCCGCAACTTGTTCAGGTACTGTGATGTGTCCATTTTTAACTTCCTGATGGTACCAACTCGTGGTGAAACACTAGTGGCAACAAGCTGTTTTTCTGACAAATTTGTGGGAGCAGACTCTGAGCCAGGCTCCTCTGAACAGCTGTGAACAGGTCCTAATTGGTTGTTGGTAGGAGTGTCTTTATAGTCTCTCTCCAATGTCTGTGCAACACAATCCTGTACCAGGTTAGATCTGTGATCTTGCTCATCCTCACGAGGAGTTCTGCAGCCAGAAGAGCGAGCTGAACTTAATCTTTGCTCTTTCTAGAAAACAGGAATCAAAGGATATATATTTATTCCTTAATCTTTCTAAGATGGTTCCAATTAGTAATAATTGAGACTTTGCTACATTCTAGATAAAATACATAATCATAGCTTAAGGAGACTGCCCTTAGAGCTGAAGACAGTATAATTTCTCTCTCCCTGTATTTCTTACCACAAAGAGATATGAGAGACAGTCTGTTCAAACCCTACTCTGACAACCCTTCAAACTGAACAAGCAACTATTTCTGATTTTTAGTAGCTCTCCCACTATTTGACAATGAAAGACCAAGCAACAGCAACATTTGTTACTTTGCAAATGCGTGGTTTGGTCAACTACCTACTTCTGTGAGTTTTTAATCAGAAAGTTACAGCTCAACCTTTATCATATCGAAAAGCTTAAATACAAACCATAATTTTTACTTGATTGAAAAGCCTTTTCTTTTTTCTTTTATATTTTTCTCCAAATATTAGTGACTGAAAAGAATAAAACTTTAGTGAAGGGTATGATAGACAGAGGAGGAGGAAGGAATATGGCATCCACAAAATTTCAGCAACTCCAGGTATACTTTACAAGTCTTGTACCAAGGTTTCCTAATCAGTTCTATACCATCCATGAAAGAAACTTAAGTACCTAGATGTCTTATTTCCAGTTTTGTTTTCCTCCATGCTCCAGTCTGAAAGAAATGCCTTATTTCATCATTTGTGACCTTTCTGCTACAACAAGCATATTCTGATATTGTGAATGGAAGAACCTACATTCATTCTCCTTGATGCATCACTGAACTCCTTTCCCACAATAACGTAACAATACTGCTAGATACCCTACTTATTAGTAAAACTCTTGAATTTTGGACGCTGCTACAGAAGTGCTCATGTGCACTTAGTGTGGGCACACATGTACACAAACATAATTAAAATTAAATGCAACTTACAGACTGTAGAAGCGATTTTTCTGGAATGTGTTCTTTACAATCATCAGAAATATAGCCACTAAATCTTCTTTTCCTTTTCCCAGAATCCAAAGAGCTTGATCCCTTCCAACTAAGAGAGGTAGTGTTCATGTTTTTTCTCTTCTTATCCAGTTCATCAGCGTTCTTGTTTTCTGTGTCAGAAAATAAGTGATTTAAGAGGTCAAACTTAAAAATCTTTGAATTTCTTCATATTTGTTACATTTTATATAAAATGCATGGAAGTAGACACCTTCCACAAGAGATAGTTCTTCTCTTTCACAATTGTGTGTGGTTGCCGAAATATATTCCCTAACATAATATGGCAAAGATTGTAACCACAAGAACTGATAAGGATGAAACCACATTTAGAATTCCCACATATGGATTAGCACTCTGTATTCCACAGATTTTCTTTTAGTTTCTGCTGGATGCAACATTCTGCAATTCTTGCTTGAATTAGCAAACATTAATAAACAGTTTTCAAGGTTTTCTTTTACATATAAAATCATGATTTAATGGTGTAGTTAGGCTTCTCTCAGATTCCTTTTGTTCATAGATCTGATTCATCATTGCTTAATTCTTATTTAAAAACATAGTTACTTGATACATTTTAACATACCTGTAAAAAGCTTGGCTTTGAGAAAACATACATACCTCATGCAATACCAATTAGTTTATTTCTGTGCTCTCCTCATAATACTGGACTAAATAAAGACCACCCAAAACTCTCAAGAATTCATATTTAAATGCTAAATTATTGCTCTCTACAAACCTTTCTTCTCCAGCTTTCGTCTTCTAAAAGTCAAGATAACGTTACTTCTTTCTGGTTCCTTAGAAAGACTGCAGTCTGACTTTGTCAATAAACGCTCTGGCCTGTGAAGAACGTTAATGAAAATTTATCTTTAATTTTGAAAGAATACTGAATAAAAATCTCAGCAGAAACAAGTTAGTTAGACAAACTTTTACCTCTCTGATAAGCATGTGGAGCTTGGCAAATGAAATGCAAACTAATTCAGTTCCCATTATGACAATACTGAGATACTCTGATGTTACTAATGAAATGGATGCAAGGAATGAACATCTGACATGCTTGATATCAGACACTGAAATATTATTTTGCAGTAAAGAATGACTGCCATGAGAACATAAAACAAATTTTAAAAAGATAAGAAGTCAGCTGACTGTATCCTTGCCTTTGTCATGAATGCAGTAGGAATGAGGCAAAGTAGTATATTTTTTATTTAGATTTAGAACTGATAATAGAGTCCACTGGATAAGTTCCTGCAACGAGAAGAGACTTGAAATAGAAATTCCTGCTCAAAAGAGCCTGAAACAGTAACGTTGAAAGAGAGTAAGGGGAGGTGGACGGGTGTAAATGAGAAAGAAACAGAAAAGAACAAGACAGGGTTTACAGTATGGAAAACCAGAAACCCTACAGGAGTTCATCTGAGTTTGTAATCTCCTTCTAAAAAGAAAAACATCCAAGAAAGTAATCAGTTTGGTTGTTTTTCAATTGTTGGATTGTTTTTAATAAATTGGAGAATTTATTCAGGATGCACTGATAGCCTGAAAAGTATGACATCCCTACATTTCAGTCTGACCTTGTAAATATACCTTCAACTTCTCTGGAGGGTGGCCACAGTTGTAAAAAGATACTTTGGTTTCTAGTGTATGCATTATGATACCATATTTAATTATATGTTCATGTTGTATTTTCTTAGAGGAAGTTAATTACATTCAGTATACAAAACTTCTCTTCTGAAAATTTAATAGAAAACTAAACTTTGCAACCTCTCCTTTATTTGCTGTGATTGTTGGAAGATAAAAAAATAATTTAAGATTTCATAGATAAAGCAATTTAATGCTGCTCTGGAAAATGTATTCCATTCCTCCTTTTGTCACCACCCTTAGTACAAAATGATTTTGTATTATTAGTTTTATAATGTGCTGAACTTAGAATTTTGCTGTCCAATTTGCGAAATGCTAACTGATGATCATAATGACTGAAATCACAAACAGCTGAGTTCAGACAAGAACATCATGAAACAGGAAAGAATACTCTTGACATCCTTAGACAATCAAGATGGTTGGACACTTCCTGAACAGGTGCCTAATCTTCAGTGCAATATTTGTAAACTGCAGTATCATTGCTCTTTGGGAATGCTGTAAAGATACATAAAGATTTCCATTCTGCTTTGGTATCACAGTGCTGAACACTACATAAGCACCATGAAGAAATTACTAATTCCATTCATGATGAACCACAAATGTGTCCATATGCACAAAAAGTTTAAATGTATAGAAGCAATATTATTCATTCTGCATATTGAAGAAGACAAAGTCTTCCATAGGTCAGGCAGCTCTAGCTACGGAAAAGCTAGCCTTACTGCAGAAAACTTATTGTGGAACCAAAATATCTCTCAATTTAAATGCTCGCATGCAGAACTGCTGTTTAATCTGACTGCTTGGAATGATGATACTAAAGTTGTCCTCAACATCCATGAGAAATAAGTATGAAATAAATCTATCAACAACCCTGAGTTTCTTTAACACCTACCTTAAATTCATTATACCAACAGATCAACAATGACTTAAGTGAATGCATTTCACACTAGTTGTGGTGAAAAAACAATGCAAAATCCACTCATTCTTTAACATCAAAAGCAAGAAGGGAAACAGGGAACTCACAACAAGTTCTAGCTGACAGAAAAAGGTTAACTTATTACCACGCAGTTTTGATAACACACAATTCTTAGACTTAATCTGTGATTTTCATAGTACAACAAAGGGACAATTTTCAGTAAGGATGAACCCATATTCCATCTATTTTGATGGTACCAGAGAATGCCAATATGGCCACGTATGCATACTCATAAGGGGGAAGCTTTTACTGTGCCCTGAAAGACCTCTACAGAATAAATGCCAAGTGCATTCTAAACACAGACATTAACTACTGAAAGGTGACCAGGATCAAACTATGCCTTTGTTGGAAATAATCATAAATTCTCCATTTCCCATGTGGTAGCTGTTGAAACTTGCACTAATGCCCTGGGGTCACTGGGAGAGAGGGAGTGAGGGAGGGAAGGAAGGAAAGGCGCAAAATCCTCCTAACATTCTTTCTTGCTAGTAACAAATTTTTGACTTCACATATTAGTGGGACAGAAAATTAATCCTTCAACACCAAATCTAAAGCAAGGTGAATAAATCAGCTACTAAAAGACTGATTCAGACCCTTTTTACTCAAAAAGATGTTAACTAAACATACAGATTTTATTTAATCTATATAAATATAGACCTACTTCTATACTTATCTAAAAAGTCTGATCTTTCCTCTACTGCTACATCTCTAATGTATTTCTGTCATTGAGCATTATTCTCTTCACAGGGTTACATAGAGCAGAACAATTAGCAGCTATTTTAGTACTCAAGAGTTCAAAGCCATTCTTGTACCTATGACAAAACTGAACAGCCAGCCTTCAACTATGATCATGAAAAACTATGCAAGATGCTTCCTTAGATTTGGAGAATTATATTTAAAAGCTTATGCTTTCCTCTCTACAAACGCACTAACTCCTCTTGTCCACAAGAACACCAAGAAGAAATAGATTAAAATAGATAAAATTAATAGATCTTAAACATTTTGTAAAGCAAAATAATAACATAAAATTCCAAACTCATCAACACTTAGTCCGTCCCAGGTTATGAAAAGATTTCTTAGCAACAAATGTAATACTTCTAGAGTGACACTTACCAGACAGATTAATGAACTGTTCTAAATCTCTCATTTAAAATTACAACTTTGTCAGATTAGTTTAAATAGTAACAGAGATCCCAACAGAAAAAGAGAAAGCAATTCCTACTAATTCAGGTTCTCTAACACATTCATATCTCAGAATAAGTAGTAAGACTTAATTTTCTCAAGAATGTGTAAGATTCCTTAAAGCTGGAAACTGTTGATCATACCTGCAGTCACCACTTGTTCTTCTTTTCCTTTCTCTTTCTATTTTTTTCCCACAAATTTCTTGCTATTTGTTCCTGTGAATACTTTGCTATTAAGCAAAGGCCATAAAGGAGGAGAAGGCCATAAAAGGCAAGAGCTTACTCCAAATTCAAATGTAAGCCTGGACTGAAATAAATGTTCTGTAATTCAACTATCTGCTAGAATTGCAAATCAAACTTTGCTATGATACTCAGTCAATGTAAACATCAGAAAGAAGAAAAAGCATGTGCTAAGTAACCAGATACATATACATACAGCCCTTAAACAGTGCCAATCTGCTGATGAGATTGCGACCTCTGGTGGATTAATGAGAAAAGAAATGAACAAAGAGGAATTTGGCAAAATTTTGCAAAGTTAATTGAAACTGTGGTAGAACATATTAAGAGCAGCAGAAAAGCAAGAGTGAAATATGTTTGAATTATATGGCAATCCTCACAAATCAAAAATACTGACCTACTGAAAATGGAAATTCCTTCTACGACAGAAAAGTAGTCCATTAATATCAGGCACAGGACAAATCAGAATAAATGCAATGTTAAAATGGTTTGTCAGAGATGTTAGTTTTCATTCAAGAACACTGAAACGATTCAAGGCAGGAATATCTTAAAAATTGTTTCAGGGCAATTTTTCTCCATTGTGAAGCTGTATCATTTCAGCAAGACTGAAAAAATCAGCACGGAGTAACATACCTTTCAGACAGAAAAGAACTTTCATGAGGAGAACTTAATATTTGACACGTTTGTGCGCTGGCAACAGATGATGAAGCTAGTTGACCCAATTCTAATTTCTCAGCATCAGATAAATTGGAATCAATTAATATGTGACTGTCCACGTATTTCCTTCCAATTCTCGTCCTCAGGACATTCGTCAAGATAACTTGAGGTTGCCTGCCATATATATAACAGTAAATCATAAATACCACACTGAGATCTAGAGAAAGAAGTTTCATGTTAAATTCACGTGTCTTAGAGGCTGAATAAAAAAAAAAAAATCAACAAACGTCATTACTATCTTCTCAATCTTATGTCAGAGACATAAAACAAAATCCCATTACGGAACTTAAAATCTAGGGTAAGTAAATAAACACAAAACATTCAGGTAAGAATCGATACAGTGAAAGGCTAGTGAGATAATTTCAACTTAACCAAATACAATTCACTCTACATTGCTCCTAATACATCATTAAAGTATTGTTTAATAACTCGTGTCTGTATCTAAGTAGTTTTCATGCAATAGCTGTATACATTTCTCTCAATTATGGAGCAAGTAATCTTGATTTTCCTGTGAACAAGAAGCCTCCAGTAAAACAGACTGAACTCTCCCAAGCAATTAGTCCATAGGTAAAAAGCACATACACAAGAAGTTAGCATTAGATTTTGTTCCCTTCCTCAACTTCCAGGTGACATTGTACAAAATAGCAAAAGTGAGGCTCAGAAAAAATCTTTAAGTGTTAGAAGAGACAACCACAAAAATAAGCTAACCAAAAATATGAATATGCAAATGTCCACTTGACCACAAATGCATAGCAGCAGCACAACTTATTTCACATAATGCAACTAAAGCCAGCTTGTTTTATAGCCTTTGACTCATTCCCCTCCTCTTTGTCAAACTGGGATTTAAATTCTACCAATTCCATTCCAAATCATTTATGATTACGATGTATTGTCATGGTATTTTTTTTCCATGACAAACAATGTTGTCTTTTGGGTAACTCCTGAGTAATTCTCCTGTTGTCTGTCTTCATTCACAAAGCACGCTCCGGTATAGACTCCATGGAGGGGAGTGCTCAGATCTCTTCCTTCACTGAGATGTAAACCTAATTTTAATCAGGAGGCTATATTAAGGACAAGCTGTGGCAGAGACCCACAGGCGATATGCAATGATTTCTTATTATAAATATGATATAATGGAAGTCTGATGCAGAAGAACATCACAGTGTGGATGCAATCTCCAATAAAGGAAGTCCCTAAACTGTTTATCATCAGAAGCTGAAAGAGAAACATCAGTGAAAAAGACATTAACTTTAGCCATACGTTTCCCTAGATATCTACAACTGACAACTGTCTAAGGAAAAAAAAAATAAGATACTAGACTTGATATGCTCCTCTGATTGTTATGCCTGTTCTCATGTTTTCACAAGTAGTCTGAAACAGTGACAATACATTCACAACCTTGCCTGAGAAAGAGGGTCATTAAATGCAAGCGTGTTCTTCTTTTCACAATAAGTAAAAAAAATATTTTTTGAGAGTCTAATGACTGAAACAGAATGAATTGGTCTTGCCAGCACAGGATCACCGACAAGCCATCTGATCAGAAATCTCATTACAGTGCACCTGGCACCATCTCTCTCAAAGATTGTCAAAAGGAAGTAGATGCAATGGAATTCAACCAAGTCAGATGAAATAAGAATGTGAATAAAAATGAACAAGACAGCTGTGATACAACACAGAATACTTTCTCATGAAAATCAACTGCAGGGAAAATGATTTTGTTTAGTGACATAAGGCAAAGACAACATACCTTTTAGAAAGAAAAAGGCTGTGGAGAGCAGGGTTTAAAATTTGCCATATCTTTAGGCTGGCAACAGATGATGCGGGTGGTTGATGTGACTGCAGCTTGCCAGCATCAGAAAAATTAGCATCAGTTTTAGGTTGTGCTTGTGTGTATTTTCTTCCTATTTTCGTCCTCAGGACATTCGTCAAGATAACTTTGGGTTGCCTGCCATGCATATAATAATAAATTAATAATAGGGTGTTGAGAGCTTGTTAAGTCACATGAATGCAACAAAGCTTTTCCATGAGTTTCCTGTCTCTGCATCATATGTTATACCTTCAGTAGTACTGATGCCATTTTCCCAGAAATCTACAAATTCTCTTTGTAGGAAAGGAATCACAACTGCATCTCTTAACAGCATGTCCTTTCAGGGTTTCTTCTTCTACTATCAATGACTGACAGATTCATATGTGATTCTGGAGTGGCAAACCTTCTGTGCAGGGGCAAGGATATTTCAGCACATTTCTTATTGCAAAATGTCAGAAGTGCTGCCATTATGGCCTTATAAACTATTCTGAAAGTATACACTTGAGTATTGTCAGGGTACAAAATCAACCACTCATATTGTGGCATCTCATTTTAGAACCATAAATATTATTGGTTTCCATATCAAAATTCAGAATACAATACTGCTGTAAAATAAAATCAAATAAGATATAATTCACTGTTTTGAAACTTCAACTGATGTTTCTTCAATTTCACAACAGAAATAACATACAATTATGAATTACTAAGATAATGAAAACTCCCTGTTAAGGTTCTTTAAACAAGAATTCAATCTGTAGCAAGGCCAGTAACTTGAACAGTTTTCTTTAAGCTGACAGGCATTACATATCATAGATGATTTGACAGCATTTATCCTAGACAGTTGGCTACAATTTCAAGCAGGTGAGAACTGGACTTGTTTTATCAGGGCTGTTTGTAAGAGCACACGTAAAAGCTCAGGCTTGTATGTTGGTTATAAAAGATTACCAAGGTAAGAACTCCCTTCTCTCTTGCTATTTCTTGCCTATATTAAATTGATCTCCTTCTTTTACAGCTATAGAAGGAATTTTACTGTTCACATAGCTTTTACATGCTACTGCAATATTTCGTCAGCAAAAGGCTGCTATTCCTCAGTCAGTTAACAACTGGGACTGTAACTTGTCCCAGTGGTGAGCTGCATTCTGGTCAACAGCACAGTTATATTGTACCGGGTAATAAGCAGATCAACTGACAAGAAAACTACAGAAGAACAGATATGTTTGAATGTTAAATATATATATATCTGGAACTGCTACGCTGATGAAATGCGAACAGGGAAGTGTTTCACAAAATCCTTCTATTTCACTCTTGCATGAGTTGCTGCATGTTGAGATTTCTTTTCCCTTGTTACTCACCATGTTAACATAACAAACAACCTCTCAGTGAACTAAAAAGTCAATAAGCTTTCCATGCACAGCCTGGAAAACCTGCACATAAACTATGAATGCTGATCAATTTTAGTCAGACCTCTGCATTGCTGAATGCCATAGTGGAAGTGCACAATGAGCTGCTTTCTTCAAGAGCTCTGCCATGGACCTCCTAAACTAGTGGTCTAATGTTTTTATCACATACCCAATCAGTAAGAGTATTTTGAGCATACAGAAACACAATGTTTATTTAACTGTGGATCACATAGATTTTACTAGTGTACGAACACATAAGTAATAGAAATTTTAAAATGAAAAAATTAGAAATTTAAAAGAAAAACTTTTTTTTTTTTAAATTAATGGTACAAACACGACTTCCTTCCTGCACTCTGATGGATTATCCTGTATACCCCCTGTGGGGTGCGCACCCCACTTTTGAGACAACTGTCCTATACAACAGACATTAAAGAGTTCCAATTCAAAGCTAAGTAATTTGAGCACAAATGAAGGCGGCTTTCTCCACTCTCTAGGCTTCCCTTAGAATTTTCCCAAAGGAAAACTAAACAGTGAAAAGTATTGTAGCTTTGGCTGAGATATCATAAATTTTCACAGTAGCTCTTACGATGCTATGTTTCAGATTTCTGATGAAAAAAAATGTTGGTAGCACACCAATATTTTAGTTGCTGTTAGATTTTAGCTTGCCTCAAATAATATTAAAAACTCATCCTGATGTTTAAAAAAAAATTTAAAGCACTCAGATACTAAGAATCTGAATAAAGAAGTGTTTCATTTTGTACAGGATGGCTCCTAACTACTGTAGGTAAAAGAGTCCAGAGTTTCTGAAGTAAGAGATAAGCTCTTTGATGGCAATAAGAAGTCATATGTATGAAGTCTCTGGATTCATCAAAGGACTGATCCAAACCACAGGAGCACTCCTGAATGTTTTAGGCAGAGTCAGGAAAAGCAGCTAGGCATCTGCTGTTTTACATACACTTGCATATACTCTGACTAATAAGGCAAAGAACTGTTCTTTGTAAGAACCCTTTGCAGAGTCTGAGCACCTGCTTCAAGTATTGTAGATCCAAAAAAGATTTGTTTTATACTATGAGGCTCAAAATTTTCTTTACAGACATGCTTAACCTACTGACAAACTTGGAAAGTAAATATAGGTCATGAGCAACTTAAGGCAACCAAGACACATGGTTGGTCGCACTGTTCTATTTCCAAGGAGAAAACAACATAACTGATATTCAGTTATCTCTGGAATGGCAAAATGCTGTAGTTTCCTCAGACTAAGGGAAGTTTAACAACACCAACATCTAACATGGTAGAGACCAACTGCAATAGCCTAGCCAATACCAACCCTGCGAAGTAGTCTTCAGCACAGGAAGCAAGAGACATTTCCTGCGGAAGTCTATTCCAAATCAGAAGATATAACTTTTTTATGGGCTTCCCAGATGCTCAGAGCTGATACGTTAGCCCTGGTTTACAGGGTTACATACAGTGACCAGACCAATGCATGACTTTTTTTGTCCAACTGTAAGGTATGCTGGAAAAAAATGGATATATAAGGATACGAGAAATACATACGTTTAAGAAATCTGAGAAAATAATTCTGGTGTCCCAGAAGAGAATAAGCAATGGAAAACTAAGCCAGACAGTTCCTCTCTTCCTCCAAGAGGACTTGAAACTACAAATAAAACCTTGAATTACCTAACAGCATCCTTCCTCCACATACAACAAAGAAACAGTTAGCAAGGCCTTAGCAATCTGAACACCTGATTCTGAAATCATTTTTCCTATATAAAAAATTAAAAGCATTTTTAAATTATTACTGTAGAGCTCCATGAAACAATATAAATGTTACTCTATGGAACACTCCTCTGTTCTCCTGACTAGAATAATGATAACAGGGTATTTTCGCAGACCTAAATGTTTTTCACATTGTAAAAATGACAGGATTTGTGTGCGTGTCTGCTAATCACAATATACCCTAATGAAATTTTTCTAAACTTATCCTGAGTCTGCAAGATAATTAGTCCAAACATGATCACAGAGTCTTCAGTTTAATTGTATGATCGGGACTTGCAAAGACAACTGAAAAGATTCCAGCTCTTAGGAATCTGGACATCTTAGAAACTTAGATCTGACATCCTTTGCTCACAGTCCTATCAGATTAGATCCTGACAGCTCTTAGCAATTTGGTTCAGTGATTTTTATTAGGTATAGAGTTAGTAATGTTCACCACTCCCTTCATTTAATGGGCCTTACACATTTAAAAAAAAAAAGTACATTTACAAAAAAGACAGTGTCAGGATAAAGCATCACTCCTTATGCAGCACCAGTTTTTGACTAAAGACCAGTTGTGAATTACTTTCAGAGCTGTACAGTGCTTACAGCTTTCAAAGGCTTTCGTTTCTATAGGTGAAATAACACCTGGTTATGTTTCTTGAAAAATCATGTCATTAAGACTGAGCATAAAACAGATTAAAGAAAAACATCTGCACTTAAGCCAGCTTGCATCTCTGTATACAAGAATTAGGACAGATTCATAGATTACCTGTTAAGTGGTCCACAGAATAACGCAAGCAAATCATGCAAAAGAAATTGCAAAAGAGAAATTGATGCGAAGCAGAAGAAAGCAAGCAAAATATGCACCAAAGCCAAGTCCCACTGGCAGACACAGAAAGGAACCTGTGCAACAGTAAGACTGGAGGCATCTTGTGAAGGAAAACCAAAGTAGCGCATTTTTGTTTCTAATGCAAACACCTACTCTAACTCCTCTTTTCTACTTCAACAAAAGAGAAAAAAATACATTAAAAAGATAATGAAAAAGAAAAAGGCAATATGGAAAAGGCTGCTAATTGTTCCTTTCAAGTCCTAAATCACTTCACAAGCAAAAAAAAAAAGTCCCACAATGTTATTTTACAAAGCGCAGGATCAAAAGCTATTAATTATTTGTGTCAATTGACAGAAAATGACTGACCTCTACTGCACCAGAGAATTGGAGCTCCTAGAGCCAGCTCCTATCTCAGTGGTTAGATTTGTGTGTAATTAGTGTATATCACTGGCTCTGGTTTCTACAAATTTGTATTAGAAAGTGATCAAAATCAGATGTGGAAGCTACTGACATCTTTTTTTGAGTAAATTAATGGCAATTGCCTACACTATCTTCAACACCTACATTCTTCTACTCATAAGCCCAACCTTTGTACAAATAAGTATTTAAACAGTGGCATGCCACATGCCATGTGAAGGTCCCCCTTCAAGTCCTCTAATAGCTGAGTTTACAGAACAAAGCCACTGACAACCTTGCTGTGTATTCATTCATCTGAGCTTCTGCAGCATGTACACAGCCCACATGGTCCTCGGCCCTTAAAGAGTCCCAAAGAATAAATTATCAATAATTAATGGAAAATTCATTGCCACATTCAGCAAGTACATTATGCAAAGAAAAAAAAACTTGTGTGTTGTCCTCATCCTTCTACTTCAAGGCCTTGACATTTCATCACTTCATTACAAGTCAATGTTTTAACAGCAAATTGAACATTGCTTTGCTGGTCCTGGAAGTTATAACCACTTGGATGTTTAGATCAGGGCAAGCGGGAAGCAGTACGTAAATGACTGTCTCAGGGTAGTACTTGATTCATATTACAATTAAAGTTTAAAATACTGAGCTGAAAGAATCACACCTTATGAAAGTACTGCTCCTACCCTTTTCCTGAAGAAAACTTAACAGACCAGGACCAGAAACTAGAACTTCAAAACAGCATTCTATTTAGTCTTTTGTTGTTGTCAGATATTTTATTTGTTTTTATTTCCCTTCTGGTAACACTGGAGTAATAGAGCTGAGGCAAGTGGATGCCTCTAAGCTCCATTTCCAGGCAGCGATGGTTACTCTAAAAACCAGGTCATCCCCTTCCTCAAAAAAAAAAAAAAGTGAAATACAAAACATTAATACACCAGTTACATAAATATGATTACTAACTTTCTGTAAAGATAATAAATTGGACTATTTGTGTTTAGCGACAGTCCTAACTTGTTCTAACACAATCACAGCAACACGTAAGAGACCAGCAGTGTACAAGAAGAACAGTGAACTAACCTCTCCCTCAAACCCTGCCCAGGGATCATGAGCAAATCACCTGATAGTAACTTTTCACGAAGTCCTGAGGTGTTCAAATGCAAGCAATTGTGGTTTACAACACAGCTTCCAACCCTCATAGTCTTTTCTCACAGTAGGAGGGATAGAAGCAACAAGCTACCAATTTTTGCAATTCAGAACTTTAGTTAGGCCATGAGCAAATGTGAGTTTGTGCTAATGCACCTAGCTAGTCCTTTCTGACTAAACTTAGCATGAGTAACAATGCTCAAGCAATACTTGAGAGAAAATACAACTCCCTAAACGTTTAATATTAGAATCATAGAATCAGATCCCATCAATGAAGATCATACTTACAAAAAAAAAAACCACAACAACAATAAGGAGCTAAGAGTTTGTTATTAAGACTTATTTCCAACTTTTCAACATAAGTGAGAGTCCTCATTAGGACAAAGGAAGAGAAACTTTCGCATTAGGAAGATTCAAGCAATTCACCTGTGCAACCCTATCCCCATTTAAGGGCTGGCAGCCAAAAGGGAAGCGTCTCTACTTGGAGACTGCCTCCTTTAGGAGTCTCCAGTGAGCCCAGATCCTTGGAAAAGGGTAAACTATTTCTTCTTTATTACTGGACTATGACCACTACATTTCTTGGGCGATCTGAACCTGGTTAAAGGCAACCGTATTTGCTGCCACCCACTCCTTAGAGCTGACAGCCACCTGAACATGAATCAGCAACATGCCCATGCGGCCAAGAAGGCCAAGGGCATCCCAGCTCATATCAAAAATCATGAAGCCAGCAGGACTAGGGAGGGGATCCTCTCTCAGTACACAGCACTGATGAGGCTGCCCACTACAAAAAGACATTAAGGCCCTGGAGCAGGTCCAGAGAAGGGCAACAAAACAAGTGAAGGATCTGGAGCAAAAGCCTTACAGGGAGTGGCTAAGGGAACTGGGATTGCTTAGTCTGGAGAGAAAGAGACTCAGAGGAGACCTCATCACCCTCTACAACTGCCTGAAAGGAGGCTGTGGTGAGGCGGGGGTCAGCCTCTTCTCCCACATAACTAGTAACAGGACTAGAAGGAACAGCCTCAAGTTGCAACACAGGTAATTCAGGTTGGGTATTTGTAACAGACAAACAAAAAACACTTCCTGATTTTGTGTTGTATGCTTGGTATGTCTCAAACACCTACAAGACAAGGTCATTGCCATAAAAACAAATCAAAGCTGTGAAACACAGGATCCTCTGAGATAATAGGACAGTCTTATTTTACCCCCCCCCCAAAAAAAAAAAAAAAAGAAGAAACAGGCCTACTTTCCTACAAGGTTTTTGTTTTTTTTTTTAATATACAGACTTGTTTCAAACTTGCTTGCTTACAACCTCAGGACAGTGCATCTGCATACCTAGCATGTATAAAAGAACGCCTGAGAGAAGCTTAGCTGGGTTTTTTTTTGGTTTTTTTTTTTTTTTTTTTTTGTGTCTGCTTTTTGCTTGTTGGAGACTTCAACCCCTGGATAGGCACCCTCATCCCCCTCATCCTTACTCCATCACTGGTGGGCCAGTGCTGGAACTCCCTGAAACAGACCAGTGATCTCTTTTCTCTGCCCGTTTTTCTTTCTCTCCTTTGCATGTTCTTTCATTATTTTCTTTCGTAACCATTGTCTAAATTCATCTTTAAGTAGTTAATAAAGAGCACTGATGCCAAAGTATCCTTTATCCATAACACTGACTAAAAGCTGTTGTAAAGCTGTCTAATCTTGCCTCAGAGTAGTTGATTCATTGTTATCAGAAAGCTCCAAGAATTGTCCTGTATTGTTTCTTTCAGGTGCTCCCTGACTCCTGCAACTTCTGCCAAGTAGGGATTGCCATATTTGAGGGATTCTGAAGATTCACCTTCCTCCCAACCCACCAAATGAAATAATATCAGGAAGAAAACTTCTTAGAAAGAATGGTAATGCAGTGAAACAGGCTGCCAAGGAAGTGGTGGAGCCCTACTCCCTGGAAGTTCTCATGAAGACGGTAGATGTGGCACAGAGGGACATGGTTTAGTGGGCATGGCGGTGATGCACTGACAGTTGGACTAGATGGTCTTAGTGGTCTCTTACAACTTTAATGATTCTATGCTACTTCAAGTTTTCTCTGAGTTGTCAGTCCTCAGACTTCTGCTCGACAAATATCACCGCTTTAGAATACTTCTACTTAATAAGCAAAGTCAATGTATTGATTTTGACATAATGTGAAGCAAACAGAACACTTGAAATAAGCTTTGCTGTAGACAGTAGGTTAAGTTCGTTTCAAGAGATATTTGGAGAAATGAAAAACACAGGTTTAAAATCTTAATATTTACTGCTTCATCACATTCTGAATGATTTCTTGCTAATGCACTAAGAAATTTTGTTAAAAGAATAACTGAACACCTACAAATATTATTTGCATTTCATTTCGCATACTGAGAACTACTTTGGTAACAGAATCAGAGGTAACTATTTTTTTTCCCCCTCCTTCATGGAGGGAAAAGCAATAAAACTCATAATTCCTTAAAATAAAAGCTCAGTTCAAAGTTTACTGAAAAAAACTGAATAGGATGATCTCAAATATCAACCATTCATAGCAATCAAAACCCAGGAAACTGCAATTAACGTAGCTTGTAAATTCTTGTACTTCAATGTAAGCCACTTTTTCAGGTGAAGTTACAAAGAAACATTCTGAGGTAACAAAACAAGCTAACAGCTACCTCTCTGAGTTAGTAGGAAAAATAAACTCAGGATTTACATTAAACACACTTCTTGCCTGCAACATTTGAAGCTTTCTGAATATAAGGATAGGGCCAACTGATGATGCTTCATAGGTCACACTGCCCCTGAAATCAGTGTTCAAGCACTTGCTGTCATTAAGCATTCTCATTACCTGTAAACTTTGTTCCTAGCAGCCCCTCCTGACAATAAATCACTTATGATCAAGTTTAGTTCTAGTCAGAAAACAAGGCAGAGAATGGGGATTATTTGCTCATACTTGCCTGATTTATGGAATAATGGTTGCTTCATTACCATAAATACAATTAATTTTACCATGAAGTCAATATGCCTCCTAGCTAGTGCCAGTGAATATAATCCTATATTTTCATTTTACAACATAGGCAATAAAGTTTTAAATTTTCTTGGGTAAACAGCTATCTAGCTGATAGCTTCACAGAAGGTAGTTTTAAATAATCTGCCATAATCTCAAAGAAATCAACATATTTGCTTTTGGCAACAGAGCATTAAGCAGCAGCATATTCAACAGTTCTTTATTCATTTAGGTGTCTTGACCATAACAGAGGTGTAATGGCTCTAATTTTGGTTGGGATTTTTTTTTTTTAAACAGCCTTTTTCTACTTATCATTATACCTGTTTTTTTGTTTGTTTGTTTTAACAGTTGATGAAGTCTCCTTAACGAATGTGGGCTGCAGAGCAGAGAATGACATACAAAACACAATCTGGAAATCTTAAATAACTAAAATACCTAGGGTTAAATGATAATTTATGAAGAGTAACAAACACCTTTCAAGATTCCACACAGGTCTACAAGCAGTAATTTCTCTAGTCAGTATTGCATTTTAATTCTGATTTTGCAGCACTGTATTTAAGCAGACACAAAAAAGCACGGTTGTTTCACAATTGAGTGCCAATAAATCACTGAAACATGATTGTCTAAAGATGGGCCAAAACCTTGAAAACCATTTCCATATGACCCAATTAACTAGAGACCAGAAATATCCATACTCAGTAAAGGTTATGAATTTCAGAACATACAAACAGAATAACTCATTTTGAGATGACTTCGTACCCAATTGATTCTTCATCATTAGAGCTGCATCTACCACAGTCCCTTTGCCTTCTTCCTTTTGTAGAAGTCTCTCTGTTGCTGGCACTTAATCGCCACTGAAATAAAACAAACAAAAGTAGAACACTCCAGACTTAAGGGTCATACTGGACATTACATAAGAAAAATGAAACAAGGCCAGGCATTGAAACAGTGCAACTGATCAGATAGAGCAGAGACACAAAGAATATGCTCAATCATTTTGTAACATATGGATTTGTTCACTATAAAGCATTTGTGTACTACCGGACTTGCCAGGAACTTGCTTCATTTTTCTTCTAAAATAACACAGGACAATTCAATTACTTCTGTATTTAAGGTAGTACTGTCCCAAATGGAGACTTAAATATTAGGCCTGTTCCAGATAAATAAGAAGATATCTTACATAACTGTGGTTAACTCCACAAATTTAGCCAAACAATATTCCATTCAAAAAAAATGCACAATTCCTGCAAAGCAACAGGAATCTGAAGGCTTCACACTGGCACAGTATGGCAGAACTCACAAAACCAGCAATTCTTTTTTCCCTTTCAATTTTCTTACCTTATAGAATGCAGTTATATTTTCAAATTAAATAAACAAAAGCCCCACTAAAACATACAATTGTTTCCACAATTCCAGAAATCTATCTACTGCCGCTACCTTCTACTCTCTCCTCACATTAAAACCAAACTGAGATTTGAAAATGATGCCAGTCAGTCTGAAATCACCTGAAGATATCTAGAATGCTGTGTAAGCGTGCTGTGAAAGGGTATCTGAAAGATTCACGTCCACACCTTAAGAATTTTCTCTTTTCCAAGAGAGTGTGAAGACTAGGCAGTGTTTTAAAAGGCCTCAACTGCATGGAAAAAAAAAACGGTAATATATAGACAGATAAGAAAAACAAGAAATGGAAAGTAAGACAATATGAAGGAAATAAGAAGAGATTCTTCGATACACCTAGTCCAATCATTGCTTTTATAGAGGCAGAGGAAAAGGGAGTTCTATACATGTGTTACCTGGCTGCTGCTTGTGAATGCAGGTTACATTGCTTCCTGCTTCAAAACAGGAATGCAACTGGATGTTCTGCTCACTTTAATAGTATAGAACATAACACGTCAAGTCTATATTGCAGTACAATCAAATGTCCAGGCCTACCATAAGAAATGGGTCACACTGTCAGCACTCTTGTAAGCCAAAAGAATTCCTAATTTCCCTCACTAGCATTCTCTGTAGGGGAGCCTGTTTGACCAGTCCTATGATTCTGAAAGCAACAAAACTGGCAATAAACTTAAAGCTGTGTTGAAGCTGTCAAGAGCAGCAAAGTACATTTCAAAGATTTGGCATTTTAAAAATACTTAGTGAATTTCAAACAGGTTTGTATGCTAAATATTTGCTTCTATGCATGACTAAGATGATTGAGGTGATCATTTATGCTAATGCTGTTTAAGAACACGTATAGTCTTTTAACCTTAATACCGAAATGAGCTATTCCATTATTATTAATTTTTCTATAAAGTCATGCTGTAGTTCACCTATTCTTAGAGTTTTAGTTCTTAGATACAAAATAACAACCAAAATTCAATCTAAAAGCAACTTCCATAGCATAGCAAGAGCAATTTGGATAAGCAACCTGCATTACCTACAAGTCCAGGAACCGAAAAACAATGAATTGAAGAAAAATTGCACACACACACACTTGCCTTTCAATTCTTGAGTTAACTTTTAACTTCAGGACCTGAGGTTACTATGGAAACCTTTTGGTGAACTACGTCTGAGAACCAGCTCTGGTTTTTTATGATTTAGGCTGGTGATACAGCACAGATTTCCCTTCCCGTAGCTCTAATACTTGCAGACACATTTCAGATCTACACACTAGTCTTTCCCAGGAAATGTGGGTCAGGTACTGATCACATAGGTACAAGGCAGCACTTGGTACTTAAAAAAAAAAACAACAAAAAGCAGAACAAAAAAACCCATACAACTCTCCTACACACTTTACACTCCAGAGAACTTCTCTTTACCTCTCTTAAAGGGTAGTCCCAATGCTGAGAGCCTGGGAGCCTTGCCAAAGGGGACTGAACTTGAACATCCTTTGATTTGTTGTTTGGTTTCTTCTTTGGTATACGAAACTGAAAATAGAGGATGTTACACACATGATAAAACTAAATTTTCCGCTGGTGCTATGAGCTGACATACTGCCAGATACAAAGTTTTCATAATCATCAGGCAAAATAACAAAGTTGCAAGCAAAGCACTGACCTGTTACTTTAACATTTATGATTTATGATGTTTCATCATAAATCACTGTCATTCTACCAGGAGCTGGTTTTAACAGATGAACATCAAGAAAAAAACTAATCTTATTTCATTGATTTCACAACAACCTCAAATACGTGCCCAACAGGTGAGAACAAAACCGATCTACTGTTACTCTGTTTTCTAGGCTCCCTCTAACTTGCTAACACTGTAATTTAATCTTCACATCTCAGCTTGAAGAGTGATCAAGAGAAAACAAAACAGCTGAATTACACGTTTGCTCTCAAAAAATAAAGAACATTTATCTTGTCATAGTACTAATGTTTTAATATGGTTATTTAGCAACAGTATACTCTAACGTCCTCAAAGTAATATTACCTGTTGTCATTACCAACTTCATCAAAACTAAGTATTGAAAATAAAGAATCATACAGTTGTTTGAGTTGGAAAGGACTTCTGACGGTTATCTAATCCAACACTCCTACAAAAAGGGACACCTACAGCTAGATCAAGTTGCTTAGAGCCCTTCCATCCTGACCTTGAATGTCTCCAGATGGGGTATTCACCACTTCTCTGGGCTACTAGTAATTCTTAGCAATTTGCCAATACAAGAAAAAAAATAAAGGTTATTCTCAAGTTGATTGAACACATTAAACAAACTCAACTAAACGTAAGAGTGGAAATGTTGACGTTTCTCCAGGCATCTTGAGGTGCAAAATCACAGGCCGCAAACAGGACTAGACTCAAATGCATTAGGTATGGAATGTAGTGCTGATATCTTTCAGATAATTAAATGTCAGCCCCAAAAAAGGCAAAAGCTACTCCACACGATGGCTACTGCAAAGCGCATTGTAAACTTTCTTTGCAAGCTGTCAGGCAGCCTACTTTGCAAAATGAAATTACAAGTAAGCATTCTAGAAAAGTGTGAGGCCAACAACTGAGTTAACACAGAAGCTTTATTCATTAGCTGCGTGCAGTCCTTCAGATCATAAAAGAAGCATATTGCATCACCAATGAGATAATCCTTCAATTTTTCAATTTAAATCATGATTACTCTTATTCTCTATCCTCCTTTGTATTATTTTTTTTAAGTGAATTACCAGGTCTGAATTTCCATACAGTATCTCAAACTGCTTTTGATGTTCAAACAGTAGGGCCAAATATAATATCAGATGCCTTGAGTTATAAAGGTCAAAAATATTACACATAGGCAACGCTTCTAACATAAGCATCTCCAATTTTTTTGTTAAGAATGTCTGCAATAAGAGGTATTTTGCTGTTTGGAGAAATGGCTTATAAACTTTAATTGGTCAGGATGTTTTCTTCAAATCCGTACATTAATGGCGAGGTATCATTTTCTTTTTTTTAAAAAAACTCAGAAACCACCAGGTAAGCAACAGGCTTCAAGACTCCTCACAGCACAGAACTGTATAAAATTTAAGTATGTATTTTGTGTTATAGAGCTTCAGACAACTTCTATAATAATGTAACATTGAGAACAGGTAAGGTCAGAGTCAGAGAACAGAAATAGATGATCAGACAAAGGGACAAAAAGCAGAAAATACATTGATCAGCAAGATTTCCACCTCACTGCACCATATCCTCAAAATGTTTGCACTCATTAAGATGTTTGTTAGCAATGGCTGCAATTAGCATACAGGACAAATACAAAGAAAAGAGGTAACCAACACAGGTCTGAATTTACATTAAGTGTAACATATGCAAGTTGCTTCAGCTTTCCCTTAACAGAAAGCAAATGAATCAACGCGTATGTGCACTTTGTAGATTCCTCATCTGAATCAGTAGTATTTATCTGGAAGTTCACACCCGTAGAAGCAAAAGTCAGAGAACACATGTGAACAAAGTGTTGTTTATTTCTAAAACACCAGACAGACCTTACCTGGATCAAACTAGCTGCTGTGCCTACAGTTTGTTTTCACTGGTGCCTCCATTGCTAGAAACTACAGCTAACATTTTAGGAAAAAAAAAAAAAAAAAACCTCTAGCATATGGATTCTTACGCACATCTCAGTAGATAACCAAAGATACAGCAGTTACGCAACTCATTCACTTGAGTATTATTATTAATAGGTAAATGTTACTTAGGTCTTAATATGGACTTGAAAAGTATTCACTTTATGTTAAATGTTAACCCTATATTGTATTAACACATTCAGCAGCAGACATTGCCATTGACTGCTGCTAGCATAAGCTAGTTCTCAAGAAAGCTGTTCCAACAAAGCAAAAGCAAGACCCCTGGAGAATGACTGGTTACATAAGTACAGCCAGAACACCCCAGGATACCCGTAGCCCGAAAGCTACTTACTGTAAATTGTAAAAGACTTACACTGACATGACTTGAAGGTGATGGTCTTCCTTCCATGACCTTCTCCACTAGAAAAGAAAAATATGTAATTATATACATACACACACAAAATAAGCTTAGCAATTTGTATTTCATTTATTCAGAAGGAATTAAGACTGCAGTAGTTGGCAACGAGCAAAAAACAAGAACATCATTTTTCAGGCAGCTAGCACAACAAAAGCTCATGGTCAGCCATAATGTAGAGACGTGTACTTCAGCAGCGCTCTGCATTATCAGTGTGTGCATACAGTCTCATTAACAAAGTTTTCTCCAGAACTTGTCTTGAACGAAGGCATTTACCCTGAAATGTATGTACGATTAAGTTACCTGCTTGCCAGAAAGTAAGTCAGTCTCTAATTATAAAGAGAAAAGGAGTCACAGAGGGATGTTTGTTACACTATAATAACTCTAATAATAAAGAAATGTAATAAAAGAATTTCTGTTAACCGATAAACTTCTTCCTCACTGGAAGAACAGAGCTTCAGAACCACAAGCGTTCCAAGCCATTTCTTCCGTTTACAAATACTCTTGGAGGCATAGAGAGGTCATAAGACCTTCAAACCTCACACCTAACTCAAGAAGCCTAGCTCACCCTTTAAGCCTGGGTAGCTTTGTTTCGGTCAGCAGTTTTTCAGCCCTAAGGTGGAGAAGAGCAGCGTGTGTAGGCTATGTAAGAGGGCCCAGCTACCGCCTAGCCCTGTGCCTGCCGTGAGAAGGCACACAACGCCGCACCGACAGCTCCCGGCCAGCCTGCTGCAGGGCTGAAGGACAGCCCCTCACAAAGAGCAGCAACGCCGCTGCCCGGTGCCGGCCGCTCCGCCGTCCTCCCTTGCGGTTTCGCGTTCGTTGAACGGGGGGGGTGACGCAGACGCCCACCCGTCCACCGGAGCCGCGGCTCGCTGCCGCGTTCCGTTATTCCCCCCCGATCCCACCCACCCCTCAGCGACTAAAGGGCTCCTGGAGCACCGCCTGCGGGGCAGACGCCAAACACACAGTGCAACCCCTCCCCAGCACCAACCGCTGTGCCGTTGTTGTTGCTTCTGCCGCTCGCTAAGGCCCCGCCACCTTCTCCTGCGCAGCTCCCCCAGCTACTTCCGGGTAGGGCCCCTCCCGAGCCGGGGGAACCGGCCCCGCCTGCTTAGCAACGGCTCCCCCAGCGGCAGTCCCGCAGTGCAGCTCCACCTTCGGCAGCTGTGGCCGCGCTGGGCTTTAACTTTCTCTCTCAGCCCGATAGGAAGCGGGGAAAGCAGGTGGCTGCTGCGCTGTGACTCGGGTCAGCCTGCGCCTGGTGAATGGATGAGTCGCACGAACAGCGGTGCGTCTGGAAATACAGCGGGGCTGAAGGATGTAGCGCTAAAGGAAGAGAGAAAATTGTCAACTCTGTGGGAAGACTAAGGAAAACGCTGGTTGTTTGGTTGTTTTTAAGTAGTACCTAACCAAACGAAACGAACTTTAAATTGCACCTTGCCGATCCCATTTTACATCTCCATTTCAGTCAGAACCCTGAAGGTGGATTAGTAACTTAATTACACCTCAATTTGCACTGCTCCTCCCCCAGTATCGCATATATATTGCAGGAACTTCCACAGCCCCTTCCTCGCTCCCATACTGAAACCTAAAAACTTCTGCAGCTGTGTAGACTGAGTTTCCTCTAGCTCAGCATGTAGTAGGGTAACAAGCTCGGCTGATGCAATGGTTTCCAGCTGGTGGCCTTGGCAGTCCTTTTATATAAAGACAAAGATCTTTTTTTTCTTCCTAAGGCTGCTGCAGAACTGTAAGTTTGGTGTGTGGTTTTGTGAAGTAATACCAACTCTTTTCTCTGCTTATTAATGTAATGCTTTTATATCAAGCAGTAGGAAGCTGTGCAAAGCTGGTTTTAACAATTCTTTACTTACATGCAAAAGAGATTTAGCTTTAACTTCTGTTCTGGTGTAAAATACAAATGTAAGATGTTAGCTTGGAACTATCTGAAACACTTGAGATGACCTTAGCTGTCAGCAAGCGACGTATTTCACAGATACACCTAAGACTAATGTACATAAAGTAATGGAACCTGAACTAATGTGGAACTTATTTTCTTCACGCAGAGAAATTGCCTACAGTCCCAGAGTCAGAAAGATTTTTGTCTAGGATAATGGCAGACTTTACAGGAGAACATATGGTAGGTAACGTCGGGTCTTGCTAGAATAAGCTCTCTTGAACAGCAAATCTCCAAAAGAGTATACTTATGGTTTATACTTCAGTAATGTTTATAATGCAACAAATTCTGCACGAAAACTAACTAAGCTTGCAGGTGAAACATTTTAGAGTCATAGAATCACCAAGGTTGGAAAAGATGTCCAAGATCATCCAGTCTGACTGTCCATTTGCCACCAATATTCCCCACTAAACCATGTCCCTTAGTACTACATCTAAATGCTTCTTGAACACCTCCAGGGATGGTGACTCACTCACCTCCCTGGGCAGCCCATTCCATATCTTTCAATATGAGCAGAAAAAAAGAAAGGGAAACAAGGGGAAAGGGAAAGAAAGTTCTTTGTGTTTGTTTGTTGTCTTTCTTTTTCTCCCTGACAGTAATTTTTTTAATCAAGACCGTGATTGTAAAGTCAGCTAGAATACACACCCTTGAGTACTGCATTTGTATATAGACAACATAGCACAAGAAGCAGTCAAAACTGATTTAGGATATTGACTTACCAAAAAGAAGTAAATACATTATGCAACTGCATCTAAAATGATATATGACTGCTGATTTTTAATCCTGTACATGGCCTTTCAGGTATAAAATCTGTCCTCCAAGCTGCTTATGTTCTAAAGTGCTGTTCATCAATACTTCTAACTTATTCCTTGCTACTACTAGTTGGTAGTAACTTGCTATTCATAATGTGCTGGAAAACTGCAGCCTCCAGTCTTTTAGGAATGAGGAAAAAGAGACAGAATTGTTGGATACCATGATAGTCTGTAAGGAAACTGTACTTACCTTTACCTGTTTGTTGTAGAACACTTTCTCTGCACTTCATGTTTCTCCACAGACATCTTTCCTTACACCATGTGCACTTTTCTTGAGCTTCCATGTATGATGAAAACAACATAGATGTGGGAAGCTTCCTTTTCACTAAGTATGATTTTTCTGTGTGTGCGAATTGCCTGTGTTTCAGTAGTGTGGCTACCAGACTGTTCTTTCATCTCCTTTGTACCTTTCCTATCTTCCTGCAGAACGAAGGAAACACAGATTCACATGTACTTACCATTTCTTTAAGTTGTTTCCATTCCAAGAAACTGGCAGAACAGTGAGTGGTTTATATATCATAGAAAAGGATTTAAAAAGCAACAACAACAAAAAAAAACATTTTATGTGGAATTTATCACAATAAATACATATAACAAAGGAGAAGGGTAGAGTTTTCTAGCCTACTCTCTATTAATCAGAAGACAGGAATGACCCTAGAAAATGATTTAACATCTGACTTAATGGAGATCACTCGAAGGGAAAATGGCTATGCTGTTCCTAGAGTAATCGTCAACTGGTCACACAATTTGAAAAATTACATGATGGTCTCCATTTTCAGCTTTAGTAATCTTGCGGAAAAATTGTGGCATGAACTCCCTTCTTATTCCTGGATCACACTGGCTAGTTCTGTCATTTATTCCATAATTTCCATGTTGCAAGTGCTTATAAGGATGAACTAACAAGTGGAAAGGTTAATATCAGTGTACTGCTCTTGCGAATGGAATCTGGCTTTACAAGCAGATGGTTTACTACAGACCACCAAAAACAATGAATGCTTTGTGTCTAACCACTTTTAAATATTAATTACAGTAAGCATGCTTTATGTAACTGTTGTACGGTGGTCTATTATTACACTGACATAGTTTTCTTAATTCGCAGTGGTTACAAACAGGACATGAACTAAGCTTGAGGAAACTAATTGAGGGTTCAGATTATCAAGAGGAACTGAAGTATGATTTTAATGCAAAAGGGGAACTGAGGCATCTGGATACAAATGAATCTTTTGTTTTCAATTACTACAAAAACACCCATGAGAAGAATCATGAACGCTATCAAGTTTTGGGACGTGTGATTACCCAGTATGTTTATGAGCTCCTTGAAAGGGTCTGCACACTGCAGAAAGTTTATATTCCTTCTGATGCTACAGAGCATGAACCAAGAAGTTTCTTTTTTATGAGTGAGAAAGCACTAACAAGTTCTTCTAGCATAATTGTCCTTCTTCAGGACCGTGGAGTTTTTCATGCTGGCCAGTGGGGGCAGAAGACAATCATCAGTGAGGGCCTGTACCATGGAACACAAATACCGTTCATCAAAATGGCCCTTCAAAGCCATGGGGGAGTGATTGTACTGAATCCCAATGACAATTTTGTTGACTTGAAGACTGAAAGGGAGAAGCTAAGCTTCTCTACCAGAGAAGAATCGCTGACGTCTATGCATTCCTGCCAGTGCATCCCCAGGCGGTGCAGCAGTAGCCCTGAGGAGCATACCATGTATGTATGGGATCATTTCATTTCTAAAAGCGCAGCCAAGAATGTGGCCTTCATTGCCCACGGCTATGGTGGTTTGGTGTTCGCTGACCTGCTCATGCAGAGAAAATGGGAAGTGATGAATAAAGTGTTCTCTGTGGCATTCATCGATTCCATGCACAACATACAGCATCAGGCTGGAAATGATCCACAAATACAATGGTGGATACAGAAATACTGCCGTGAATGGGTATCAAACAATAAGCCTCTAGGTAAAGCTGTGGCTTCCCTTGTCAAAGTGAATTGTCCAACTGTCTCTGCTGGAACTGAAAAGTATTGTTTAGCACCTTCCTACTGCCTGCATTCCATCTTTAAGTATCTGAACAGCATGCTGAAAGCCAAGGCCACAACAGCCTTTACACGTTCGCCTATTGCAACCCGAAGCAGCAAAAGAAAGAAAGTTGGTAAATAAAGGTATATTGACTTCGGTTTGATAGTAGTCTCTTCATAACCACCCCTGCAGCTAAGGTCCTTCACTATGGAGAGACTTAAAACTGTAAGTTTGAAGACAATTTGTTTTTGAGAAACACAAAAATACAAGTTAACCGTGAGGAAAAAAAATGCCTTCTTGAAAGCTTTAGGTCATATCCCTTCAGCTAGCTGTGAAATTTAAAGCTGTACTAAACGAAGATGTTAATGTATATCAACACTTGTCTGTATATTTTTTTTAAATGCACTTCCTGCAGTGACAGCTTTATAATTAGACTAAAGTGATCAACAAAATTCTAATTTCTTAAGTGCTTTGTTTTCACTAAAAGGACAATTCCGGAATATACCAAGTATGCAAATTTTCATTTTTAAATCCAACTAAATCAGTGAGACTACACAGAGTTGCTGTGGTTATAAAACATGCTAGCAACCTACAGTTATCAAACTGATACAAGAGAACGACACAGCTGTTTTCTCTCAGCTGTCTTATTTTAGAAGTGGGAAACAGTTTAAGTGCCCATACTAAAGGTTTGCAATTTATTCAAGGAAAAGGCCAAATAGTCTTTAAAACATACGTAAAAGAAACAGCTATTCGGAATTTCCAGTTTAATTGTGTGGGAATTAAAAGCAGTCCATGTCTGCAAAAGAGCTTTGAAGGCTAACACTACCTTGTCATACATCTTCAGATCCTATCTCATTAAGAAAAAAATAATTGCTGAACCATAACATTGGGTACAGAAAACAGTGTCAAATTCCCTTTATATTATTATTTTCATCTGTTTCTGATTTTAGTAATTTCTGACACTGTCTGAAAAAGCTTTCATACCATTATTCAGTCATGGTAGAAATATGAAATTTGATGGGAAAGGCACAGTCAGGTAAGTGCTTTCAGTAACAACTGCAGCTTTTTACATATAGCTCAGCTAATATCAAATTTGAATGGAAGTAGTATTGAATAGACATTTAATGGAGTGCACTGCTGTTTAGTTCACTTAGGAAAACTGCGCTTATGCCATTAGTATGCATACAAGCCACATGTCTGTTCTACAGCTGCTGGTCAGCATGCAACTCAAAGAAAAGTCACTTACATGAATTCTAAATGTTAACAAGTAGCTTTATTTGTAAGAGAAGTACTAAGTGACAGAATGTCTGTCTTCAGAAGGAGACCAATATGATCCTTCACCGTAAATGCTCAAAGTGTCCCTCGGTGTCAGCGGTGGTTAAAAATGCTCAAAGAAAAAGCATATCTAGAATATCTACCATTCCCATAATTCTTTAACTCAGGTCAGCTCACTAAATTCCTTGGTAAAGAAGGTCATATTTAGGAATGTTACTGGGATCAATAGGACTTCTCACAATGAGCTTTCCACGCATGGCACCACGGTAAATCACTTCAATCAGATCTATAAAGTCTTGCTTTGTTTTGAAGCTTCCTACAAATTTGGTATGATCTGGAGACCTAAAAATAAGCATAAAAAAAAAGAAGTACTGTAACACTGAAACATTCAAAACAAAAACAAAGACAAGAAAAGGAGTATAATGAAATTAAGGATTTTGACTTGATGATTCTGAAAGAACCACATAGGTAATGGCATAACCAAGTCAGGAATATACTATGACCTGATATCCAAAGTCCAAAAAGGTGCAGTGTTAAGTCTAAGGTTTTAATAATATTCTATTTTGCAGAGTCAAGCATATTTCACACCTGGTACCTACTTATTACGTCAGAGCATATTTCAAACTACTTTCTAATGTTATGTACTTCTGCCTTCTCACACAGTTATCGGTACAGATGCTGTCAACACCAAAACAGTTTTCAAACATGACCTCCTGTAGACAAGGTAACAGAGAGACTGACTGTTAATTACTGCAAATGTAACAGACAATATCAGGAGGGATGACATACCCATAATCAACCTTCATGTGTTGTCCATTGAAGAAAAATACAGTGGATGGAATATAGCTGATGTCAAAATACTGGGTGTACACAGGAACCTTGTTCACATCCACCAGGTAGATGACTGCCATCTTACTTAGGTCATGAGCTGTCTTGGCAAGCTGACAAGAATGAGGCAGACAGAGAAAATGGACTGAGGCACACGGGGGAAAAAGTAGTAAGCTTTATAAAGCCCATCTCCATTACATCCTATCAGTTTAAGCAGGGCTGGAATGTCCCATCTACTTCTAGCACTTAGTACACCCACAACAGTACACGTGCTTAACTGTCAAACTGTTTAGGGTATGATTTTGTGTTACATTTAAGTGTCAGCTGCAAGCACTACACCATCTTTATCAGGCACCCTATCACCCAAACACAACCTATGGCATTCCTCTGTGTACAACAGGTATACCTGGAGTGCTTGTTTATACTGGGGGTGAGGGGGAAAAAAAAAATAAAAAATATAAAGCTCTTACAATATCATCGAGCTGCAGACAGACAGCATCGTTATCTCTTCCGAACCGGAGGACCAAAACCTTCTCTGCCACGCTTTTTATGGCCTGATCCACCTCCCTCTTACAGCTCAGCTTGGGCAGCAGGAAACTCATCCTGACAAAGCGCAGCCTCCACCGGCCCCCTCTCCTGACGGTCACCGCAAGAAAAAAGAAAGGACGACAAAATGAAATTAGCGAGCCAGCCCGCTCGCGATAGGAGCCCAGACGCGCAGATAGACAGCCCTGGGGCTCCGATAGTCCCTGCTGGGCGGTGATCGCCGGAACGTCCGTTCAGCGCCCGCGGAACGCCGAAATCAGTCACAGGGCCCGGGCAAGAAAGCGCAGCGGACTGACTCCTCCCCGCTCATGCGCTGACCGGCATCCCCGCCCTCGCGGCGTGCAGGAGATGGCGGCGGAGTTCGGCGGGGCGTGTGGTAATCGTTAGCCGCGCCGTTCAGAGGAGCAGTCAGGTGGAGATCGCGCGGACGGGCTGTAGCGCGGGCAGGTGTGAGCCGGGCCGGGCCGCTGAGGGGCGGGCGAGAAGGAAGGCCCCCCCCCGCCGCGGGAGCTTGGGGTGCCCGCTCCGCTCCCCGCGGACGCTGGCAGCGCCGTGCCGCACAGGTGGCTGGGCCCGCGGCGCGGTGCTCCGCCGCAAGCACCGGGGACTGCGGGAGATGCGGAGCTGGGAGCGGTGAGCTGGGCCCGCTTCGCTTCCGTGGGGGCTGCTTGGAACTCTGTTTCACAACTCCTGTTATTGCTGTGTTTCCTTATGGGTGTGGGAGCATGTGCAGCCTTTCACCGAGGGGCTGCGTCTTTGCTCACCCCATGTCTTGCACTGCCCCTGCTTAAGTAGGTTTGCATAAGACAAGGAAAATACTAATCATTCTAAGGTATATTTCTTTTTTCTATAAACCTCTTACATTTAAAATTGAATTTGTATGAAATTAATGAAATTATGTATTTGATGTCCTTAGCTTTATGCAGTAATGCCAGCTTCACAGGCAACTTAGCAGAAAGAAAAAAGATGGTCTTCTGTTGTGTTAGTTACTTGTTGTTCCATTCCCATTTCTTTGCAGGAGGTGTCTAGCAAATCAGGTATGTAATCTCCTTTAGCAGGGATGATAATTAGTGTTCCCCGCCCCCCAGCAGTTGGCCTTAAGATCAATTCTGGTTTGGTTTATAGCACAGCCTCAGAAATCATGGAATTGTTAAGGTTGGAAAAGACCACTAAGATCATCTTAATTGAACCATCAGCCCCTCACTAGCATATGCCTTCTGTGTTCCTCAGTGCCACATCTACACAGTTCTTGAACTCCTCCAGGGATGGTGACTTCACCACCTCCCTGGGCAGCCTGTGCCAGTGCCTCACCACTCCTGAGAAGAAACTTTTCCTAATATCCAACCTGAACCTCCCCTGGCACAACTTGAGGCCGTTCCCTCTCATTCTATCCCTGTTATGTGGGAGAAGAGGCTGACCGCCACCTCACTATAACCTCCTTTCAGGTAGCTGTAGGAAGCAGTAGGGTCTGCAATCCTAGTTTCCCTCAGCTGCTCCTTGTAAGACTTGTGCTCCAGACCCCTCACCAGCTTCATTCTCCTTCTTTGGACACACTCCAGGGCCTCAGGGTATTTCTTGTAGTGAGGGTCTGAATGCTTGTGCTGCTAAGGGAGCCTGGAACAAGGGCCTCAAGGGATATAAGTGTTCCTTCCTTGGCAGTAGTGTTGGCTTTGCAAAACTATAACAATGGTAGTTCCAGTAGCTCAGTGACCTATTATATGGAAACATATAGAACAATTAAAACTCAGGCACTAAAATAAAAAAGAAATTAGGTAGGGATCTGGATGTGTTTTAAAATATTTTCAGTCTGCATGCTGCATTTCGCTTGCTTTTGTTGCAAAGGTCCCATTTGACAAATGGTAAAAAGAATGAAAATAAACACTACTTAGAGGTTGACTGCATTTTGAATTGTATTAGGTACAGCTGTTTTAAGCAGTAGAGCTGAGCACATCTGTTCACAACAGTGCCATATGTGTTGTTTCTAAGTACAGTAGAAAGGCAATAGTGGAAGCAGGAATTCTTAGTATGCCTCAGGAAGTAACTTGCTGTCTGTCAGTAGTAATAAGGATGAACATCTTGTTTTCTTCATGACTTCTGACAAGCTTTTTCCCCCTCTTATCTTATGCTTTTTTGCAGGGAAGTGTTTGAACACAGCACATGTTCAAGTATGCAGACTGCTAATATGCTTCTGAAAAAAATTGTAAGGTGTTCTGCCTTCTCATTTTCAATACAACATGGGTTGAAAAAGGATTTGTTTCCACTTAGTAGAACTCTGATTCTGTCACCTTGCCTGAAAGAGGACAATTCACGCAGTCCCTCAGGAAAAGTAGATTTAGATGCTTGGAAAGAAGTAATGAAGTCTGGGTTGCAGGAAGTCAGTGAGACAGTCTCTGAGCCTAAGGAGCTTTCCACTTTGGCTGCTGCACGTGAGACTTTGGAGATGTGGAGACTAGCTGGTAGACCAGTTCCTGAAAAAGTCAGTGAAGAACAGCTAAAAGCTTTTATGGAATGTCCTTCTAAATCGGCCAAAAAGAAGTATTTAAAATATTTGCATCTTAAAGAACTGTCCAAGAAAAACGAGAAAAGAAAGATGGAAGAGAAAAAGGAAAGGAAGCTGGAAGCACAAGAGAGAGCTTCAGAAACTGAAGAGCCCAAGAAGAATCCATTTGTATGTTTGTGGGCCAGCTCTATGGATAAAGCAAACAATTGGAGAGTTGCTCAGTCTATGATCTTTGGCCAGCCTCTAGTGTTTGATATGTCTTATGAAAAATATATGTCTGTCAGAGAAGTAGCAAATGCAGTGAGACAAATAGTATTGAGTGAAGGTTGCAATCGAAGATCTGTGGATCCATTCCATATTCACTTCTGTAATCTCAAAGATGACAGCCTGTATCATAAAGAATTTATCAAACATTACAGAGGGGCGTGGGACAAACTGCTTATCACTGTGACGGACCAGTGCTACACAGACATCTTTCCAAAGGATAAGCTTATCTATCTGACTGCTGATTCTCCCAAAGTAATGAAAACTTTTGATCATGATAAAATCTACATTGTCGGGTCTATGGTTGACAAGAGTATAAAAACAGGAGTCTCTTTAGCACAGGCAAAACGATTGGGGCTGGAGACTGCGGCCCTTCCATTGGAGAAATACTTGCTTTGGAATTGCGGTGCTAAAAATCTCACTCTGGATCAGATGATGCATATTTTATTAACCTTGAAAGATACTGGAGATTGGAAGAAGGCTCTGGAATTTGTTCCAAAAAGGAAGTACTGTGGCTTTGTAAACAAGCCGATACATGAACTGAAAAAAACCTTAAACTTGATCAACATACTTAAACTTGGAAAGAGACCGGAAGAATTACGAAAGCGATTTGCAAACAACTACTCCAAGAGGCTAACACAGAAATAGAGTGATGGAGAAGAAAATTATTTCACAGGCAAGCTATACCCTTGAATGCTCCAGTTTCCCGAGACTTCTGGGACTGTATTCTGTAATGACTATTTGTCACTAAAATTGCCTTTATTAGACTAGTTCAAAAGGACTTTTGTTAGAGTTTTTCTTTTTTAATGACCATGTTATTGGGGCTGTTTGAATTTATTCATGCACTGTTGAAATTATGTGAGAGAAATTAGATTACACTGTTAAAAGAGTATAAATCTGTTCAGTTGAGTCATAATGGGCTAAAGGTGATTGTAAAGGTGACTGGGAGTCAAAGGGACATGGCTGACCTCTTTTCAGTGGTCTTTGGGGACAGGACAAGGGGAAACGGCCATAAACTTGAGCATAGGAAGTTCTGCACCAATATGCGAAGGAACTTCTTCACAGTGAGGGTGACGGAGCACTGCAACAGGCTGCCCAGGGAGGTTGTGTGTTCTCCTTCTCTGGAGATATTCAAGACCGGTCTGGGCACCTACCAGTGTAGCCTGCTGTAGGGAACCTGCTTTGCAGGGGAGTTGGATTGGATGATCTCTAGAGGCCCCTTCCAACCTCTGCAATTCTGTGATTCTATGTAACAGAATATGAACTTTGGTCTCCAAGGAATACATCAGTGCTATGGGTTTGCAAATGGAGGCAATCCACAGTCTTATTCTAAAAGATTAGGTGAGACCAAAAAGAAGACACTTTTCCTTGTTACTTCCCGATACCTTTTTTTGTGTGTATATAAGTTGACATTTGACAAGGAATCATAGAATTGTTAAGGCTGGAAAAGACCACTAAGATCATCTAGTCCAACCATGAACCCATCCCCACTGTACGCCCACTAACCGTGTCCTTCAGTGTCACATCTACATGGTTCTTGAACACCTGTGGGGACAGTGACTCCACCGCCTCCATCAGCAGCCTGTGCCAATGCCTCACCATTCTTTCTGAATATCTGCTCTTCTAAACTTAATGTGAGTTTGGGGGAGCTGTAGGAGTTGCATGGTTTGTTTCTGAGTGTTCTGGGACAAAGGAAGTCCCAGTTAGGAAGGAATATCCCAAAGTTTCTTGAGCCTGCCAAAAAATACCTTACGCTCTTTCAAGTGACTTTTCCCTCTGAATGGCTGTGTTTTCAGTCTGTGTAGTGCATGTTTCCCAGAGCGCTGGAACTTCTGAGGTGATAAAGTAATCTGAGTGAATACTTAAGAGGCGCAGAGTGCCTTTTAACTTTTATGACAGCTGAATGTTCTTGGATCAATCTGCAGCTGCCTGTGGTCACTGTGGGGTGACGATGGGCACTGTAGGAACGGGAGGACCTTCTGGATGCCTTCACAGCAGTTAAAGCCTTTTGATTTCATCAGTTGCCTACCCTGAGGCTTCGAATTACTAACAGCAGGTAGCGGTTTGTGTCCGGGAAATGGAAGAACGGCGCGTTCTCGTGAGGAGAATGCTGTGACGACTGCAGGAGGGAGGAAGGCGGGATGACTTTGGCGCAGTCCGCAGGGCGTTGCTCGACTCGGCCCGGCTCTCGCACCCACCCGCCGGAAGTGCGCCACACATGCGCCTCCTGCAGTTCTCCCGCCCTCCCCGCACGGTTTCCGCTGTCGTCAGAGCCTCTGCGCCTCTCCATGGCCGTGGGAGGAGCGGGAGGCGGCGGGGCCGCGGCGTCGCGGCGCGCATGCGCAGCGCGGGAGGCGGAGGCGGGGGAAAATGGCGGACGGCAGAGCGGAGGGGGAGAAGGCGAGGCGGCCGCCGCCCGCAGGAGGTGAACGTGCAGCGCCTCTCGCCGCGGGCCCGTGGGGCGCGCTGGGACCGGG